>NW_026529426.1:0-238668 GCF_028500815.1 Rissa tridactyla
GCCCAAAGAGCTTTAGAACAAGGCATAGTTTTCCCTGCTGGCTCTTTGGGCGTGGGACCCATCTCCAGCCGTATGGCCATTTTTGTGCCTGGCGCGGCGCCAAGTGGGAAAGGGTTTTGTAGAGGCTGAAGGCAGCAGGAAGGCCTGCAGCCCCCAGGTCTGTGGGGCTACGCAAGCGGTTCCCAAAGAGCTTTAGAACAAGGCATAGTTTTCCCTGCTGGCTCTTTGGGCGGGGGACCCATCTCCAGCCATAGGCCATTTTTGTGCCTGGCCCGGCGCCCAGAGGGAAATGGTGGTGTCGAGGCTGAAGGCAGCAGGAAAGCCTACAGCACCCAGGTCTGTGGGGCTACGCAAGTGGTTCCCAAAGAGCTTTAGAACAAGGCATAGTTTTCCCTGCTGGCTCTTTGGTCGTGGCACCCGTCTCCAGCCGTATGGCCATTTTTGTGCCTGGCATGGCGCCAAGTGGGAAAGGGTGGTTTTGAGGCTGAAGGCAGCAGGAATGCCCGCAGCTCCCAGGTCTCTGGGACTACGCAAGCGGTTCCCAAAGAGCTTTAGAACAAGGCATAGTTTACCCTGCTGGCTCCTTGGGCGGGGGACCCATCTCCAGCCGTATGGCCATTTTTGTGCCTGGCGCGGCGCCAAGTGGGAAAGGGTGGTTTTGAGGCTGAAGGCAGCAGGAAGGCCCGCAGCCCCCAGGTCTGTGGGTCTACGCAAGCGGTGCCCAAAGAGCTTTAGAACAAGGCATAGTTTTCCCTGCTGGCTCTTTGGGCGGGAGACCCATCTCCAGCCGTATGGCCATTTTTGTGCTTGGCGCGGCGCCAAGTGGGAAAGGGTGGTTTTGAGGCTGAAGGCAGCAGGAAGGCCTGCAGCCCCCAGGTCTGTGGGGCTACGCAAGCGGTTCCCAAAGAGCTTTAGAACAAGGCATAGTTTTCCTTGCTGGCTCCTTGGGCGGGGGACCCATCTCCAGCCGTATGGCCATTTTGTGCCTGGCGTGGCGCCAAGTGGGAAAGGGTTTTGTCGAGGCTGAAGGCAGCAGGAAAGCCCGCAGCCCCAGGTCTGTGGGTCTACGCAAGTGGTTCCCAAAGAACTTTAGAACAAGGCATAGTTTTCCCTGCTGGCTCCTTGGACGGGAGACCCATCTCCAGCCGTATGGCCATTATTGTGCCTGGCGCGGCGCCAAGTGGTAAAGGGTGGTTTTGAGGCTGAAGGCAGCAGGAAAACCCGCAGCCCCAGGTCTGTGGGTCTACGCAAGCGGTTCCCAAAGAGCTTTAGAACAAGGCATAGTTTTCCCTGCTGGCTCTTTGGGCGTGGGACCCATCTCCAGCCGTATGGCCATTTTTGTGCCTGGCGCGGCGCCAAGTGGGAAAGGGTGGTGTCGAGGCTGAAGGCAGCAGGAAGGCCTGCAGCCCCCAGGTCTGTGGGGCTACGCAAGCGGTTCCAAAGAGCTTTAGAACAAGGCATAGTTTTCCCTGCTGCCTCCTTGGGCGGGGACCCATCTCCAGCCATAGGCCATTTTTGTGCCTGGCGCGGCGCCAAGTGGGAAAGGGTGGTTTTGAGGCTGAAGGCAGCAGGAAAGCCTGCAGCCCCCAGGTCTGTGGGGCTACGCAAGCGGTTCCCAAAGAGCTTTAGAACAAGGCATAGTTTTCCCTGCTGGCTCTTTGGGCGGGGGACCCATCTCCAGCCGTATGGCCATTATTGTGCCTGGCGCACGCAGCGCCAAGTGGAAAGGGTCGTTTTGAGACTGAAGGCAGCAGGAAAGCCCGCAGCCCCCAGGTCTATGGGTCTACGCAAGCGGTGCCCAAAGAGCTTTAGAACAAGGCATAGTTTTCCCTGCTGGCTCTTTTGGCGGGGGACCCCCATTCTCCAGCCGTATGGCCATTTTTGTGCCTGGCGCGGCGCCAAGTGGGAAAGGGTTTTGTAGAAGCTGAAGGCAGCAGGAAGGCCTGCAGCCCCCAGGTCTGTGGGGCTACGCAAGCGGTTCCCAAAGAGCTTTAGAACAAGGCATAGTTTTCCCTGCTGGCTCTTTGTGCAGGGGGGACCCATCTCCAGCATAGCCATTTTTGTGCCTGGCCGGTGCCCAGAGGGAAATGGTGGTGTCGAGGCTGAAGGCAGCAGGAAAGCCTACAGCACCCAGGTCTCTGGGGCTACGCAAGTGGTTCCCAAAGAGCTTTAGAACAAGGCATAGTTTTCCCTGCTGGCTCCTTGGGCGGGGGACCCATCTCCAGGCATAGGCCTTTTTTGTGCCTGGCCCGGCGCCCAGAGGGAAATGGTGGTGTCGAGGCTGAAGGCAGCAGGAAAGCCTACAGCACCCAGGTCTCTGGGGCTACGCAAGCGGTTCCCAAAGAGCTTTAGAACAAGGCATAGTTTTCCCTGCTGGCTCTTTGGTCGTGGCACCCGTCTCCAGCCGTATGGCCATTTTTGTGCCTGGCATGGCGCAAGTGGGAAAGGGTGGTTTTGAGGCTGAAGGCAGCAGGAATGCCCGCAGCTCCCAGGTCCTCTGGGACTACGCAAGCGGTTCCCAAAGACGCTTTAGAACAAGGCATAGTTTACCCTGCTGCCTCCGTGGGCGGGGGACCCATCTCCAGCCGTATGGCATTTTTGTGCCTGGCGCGGCGCAAGTTGGGAAGGGTGGTTTTGAGGCTGAAGGCAGCAGGAAGGCCCGCAGCCCCCAGGTCTGTGGGTCTACGCAAGCGGTGCCCAAAGAGCTTTAGAACAAGGCATAGTTTTCCCTGCTGGCTCTTTGGGCGGGAGACCCATCTCCAAGCCCGTATGGCCATTTTTGTGCTGGCGCGGCGCCAAGTGGGAAAGGGTGGTTTTGAGGCTGAAGGCAGCAGGAAGGCCCTGCAGCCCCCAGGTCTGTGGGGCTACGCAAGCGGTCTCAAAGAGCTTTAGACAAGGCATAGTTTTCCTGCTGGCTCTTTTGGCGGGGGACCCATCTCTCAGCCGTATGCCATTTTTGTGCCTGGCGTGGCGCAAGTGGAAAGGGTTTTTGTCGAGGCTGAAGGCAGCAGGAAAGCCCGCAGCCCCAGGTCTGTGGGTCTACGCAAGTGGTTCCCAAAGAACTTTAGAACAAGGCATAGTTTTCCCTGCTGGCTCCTTGGACGGGAGACCCATCTCCAGCCGTATGGCCATTTTTGTGCCTGGCGCGGCGCCAAGTGGGAAAGGGTGGTTTTGAGGCTGAAGGCAGCAGGAAAACCCGCAGCCCCAGGTCTGTGGGTCTACGCAAGCGGTTCCCAAAGAGCTTTAGAACAAGGCATAGTTTTCCCTGCTGGCTCTTTGGGCTGGGACCCATCTCCAGCCGTATGGCCATTTTTGTGCCTGGCGCGGCGCCAAGTGGGAAAGGGTGGTGTCGAGGCTGAAGGCAGCAGGAAAGCCCGCAGCCCCCAGGTCTGTGGGGCTACGCAAGCGGTTCCCAAAGAGCTTTAGAACAAGGCATAGTTTTCCCTTGCTGCCTCCTTGGGCGGGGACCCATCTCCAGCCATAGGCCATTTTGTGCCTGGCGCGGCGCCAAGTGGGAAAGGGTGGTGTCGAGGCTGAAGGCAGTAGGAAAGCCTGCAGCCCCCAGGTCTGTGGGGCTACGCAAGCGGTTCCCAAAGAGCTTTAGAACAAGGCATACTTTTCCCTGCTGGCTTCTTTGGGCGGGGGACCCATCTCCAGCCATAGGCCATTTTTGTGCCTGGCCCGGCGCCCAGAGGGAAATGGTGGTGTCGAGGCTGAAGGCAGCAGGAAAGCCTACAGCACCCAGGTCTCTGGGGCTACGCAAGTGGTTCCCAAAGAGCTTTAGGAACAAGGCATAGTTTTCCCTGCTGACTCTTTGGTTGTGGCACCCATCTCCAGCCGTATGGCATTTTTGTGCCTGGCAGGGCGCCAAGTGGGAAAGGGTGGTTTGGAGCTGAAGGCAGCAGGAATGCCCGCAGCTCCCAGGTCTCTGGGACTATGCAAGCGGTTCCAAAGAGCTTTAGAACAAGGCATAGTTTTCCCTGCTGGCTCTTTGGGCGTGGGGACCCATCTCCAGCCGTATGGCCATTTTTGTGCCTGGCGCGGCGCCAAGTGGGAAAGGGTGGTGTCGAGGCTGAAGGCAGCAGGAAGGCCTGCAGCCCCCAGTCTGTGGGCTACGCAAGCGGTTCCCAAAGAGCTTTAGAACAAGGCATAGTTTTCCCTGCTGCCTCCTTGGGCGGGGGGACCCATCTCCAGCCATAGGCATTTTTGTGGCCTGGCGCGGCGCCAAGTGGGAAAGGGTGGTGTCGAGGCCTGAAGGCAGTAGGAAAGCCTGCAGCCCCCAGGTCTGTGGGCTACGCAAGCGGTTCCCAAAGAGCTTTAGAACAAGGCATAGTTTTCCCTGCTGCTCTTTGGGCGGGGGACCCATCTCAGCCGTATGGCCAGTATTGTGCCTGGCGCAGCGCCAAGTGGGAAAGGGTGGTTTTGAGACTGAAGGCAGCAGGAAAGCCCGCAGCCCCAGGTCTGGTGGGTCTACGCAAGCGGTGCCCAAAGAGCTTTAGAACAAGGCATAGTTTTCCCCTGCTGGCTCTTTGGGCGGGGGACCCATCTCCAGCCATAGGCCTTTTTTGTGCCTGGCCCGGCGCCCAGAGGGAAATGGTGGTGTCGAGGCTGAAGGCAGCAGGAAAGCCTACAGCACCCAGGTCTCTGGGGCTACGCAAGCGGTTTCCAAGAGCTTTAGAACAAGGCATAGTTTTCCCTGCTGGCTCTTTGGTCGTGGCACCCGTCCTCCAGCCGTATGGCCATTTTTGTGCCTGGCATGGCGCCAAGTGGGAAAGGGTGGTTTGGAGGCTGAAGGCAGCAGGGAATGCCCGCAGCTCCCAGGTCTCTGGGACTACGCAAGCGGTTCCCAAAGAGCTTTAGAACAAGGCATAGTTTACCCTGATGGCTCCTTGGGCGGGGGACCCATCTCCCAGCCGTATGGCCATTTTTGTGCCTGGGCGCGGCGCCAAGTGGGAAAGGGTGGTTTTGAGGCTGAAGGCAGCAGGAAGGCCCGCAGCCCCCAGGTCTGTGGGTCTACGCAAGCGGTGCCCAAAGAGCTTTAGAACAAGGCATAGTTTTCCCTGCTGGCTCTTTGGGCGGGAGACCCCATCTCCAGCCGTATGGCCATTTTGTGCTTGGCGCGGGCGCAAGTGGAAAGGGTGGTTTGAGGCTGAAGGCAGCAGGAAGGCCCCGCAGCCCCCAGGTCTGTGGGGGCTACGCAAGCGGTTCCCAAAGAGCTTTAGAACAAGGCATAGTTTTCCCTGATGGCTCCTTGGGCGGGGGACCCATCTCCAGCCGTGTGGCCATTTTTGTGCCTGGCGCGGCGCCAAGTGGGAAAGGGTTTTGTCGAGGCTGAAGGCAGCAGGAAAGCCCGCAGCCCCCAGGTCTGTGGGGCTACGCAAGTGGTTCCCAAAGAACTTTAGAACAAGGCATAGTTTTCCCTGCTGGCTCCTTGGGTGGGAGACCCATCTCCAGCCGTATGGCCATTTTTGTGCCTGGCGCGGCGCCAAGTGGGAAAGGGTGGTTTTGAGGCTGAAGGCAGCAGGAAAGCCCGCAGCCCCCAGGTCTGTGGGGCTACGCAAGCGGTTCCCAAAGAGCTTTAGAACAAGGCAGTAGTTTTCCTGCTGGCTCTTTGGGCGGGAGACCCATCTCCAGCCGTATGGCCATTTTTGTGCCTGGCGCGGCGCCAGTGGGAAAGGGTGGTGTCGAGGCTGAAGGCAGCAGGAAGGCCTGCAGCCCCCAGTCTGTGGGGCTACGCAAGCGGTTCCCAAAGAGCTTTAGAACAGGCATAGTTTTCCCTGCTGGCTCTTTGGGCGGGAGACCCATCTCCAGCCATATGGCCATTTTTGTGCCTGGCGCGGCGCCAAGTGGGAAAGGGTTTTGTAGAGGCTGAAGGCAGCAGGAAGGCCTGCAGCCCCCAGGTCTGTGGGGGCTACGCAAGCGGTTCCCAAAGAGCTTTAGAACAAGGCATAGTTTTCCCCTGCTGGCTCTTTGGGCGGGGGACCATCTCCAGCCATAGGCCATTTTTGTGCCTGGCCGGTGCCCAGAGGGAAATGGTGGTGTCGAGGCTGAAGGCAGCAGGAAAGCCTACAGCACCCAGGTCTCTGGGGCTACGCAAGTGGTTCCCAAAGAGCTTTAGAACAAGGCATAGTTTTCCCTGCTGGCTCCTTGGGCGGGGGACCCATCTCCAGGCATAGGCCATTTTTGTGCCTGGCATGGCGCCAAGTGGGAAATGGTGGTGTCGAGGCTGAAGGCAGCAGGAAAGCCTACAGCACCCAGGTCTCTGGGGCTACGCAAGTGGTTCCCAAAGAGCTTTAGAACAAGGCATAGTTTTCCCTGCTGGCTCTTTGGTCGTGGCACCCGTCTCCAGCCGTATGGCCATTTTTGTGCATGGCATGGCGCCAAGTGGGAAAGGGTGGTTTTGAGGCTGAAGGCAGCAGGAATGCCCGCAGCTCCCAGGTCTCTGGGACTACGCAAGCGGTTCCCAAAGAGCTTTAGAACAAGGCATAGTTTACCCTGCTGCCTCCTTGGGCGGGGGACCCATCTCCAGCCGTATGGCCATTTTTGTGCCTGGCGCGGCGCCAAGTGGGAAAGGGTGGTTTTGAGGCTGAAGGCAGCAGGAAGGCCCGCAGCCCCCAGGTCTGTGGGTCTACGCAAGCGGTGCCCAAAGAGCTTTAGAACAAGGCATAGTTTTCCCTGCTGGCTCTTTGGGCGGGAGACCCATCTCCAGCCGTATGGCCATTTTTGTGCTTGGCGCGGCGCCAAGTGGGAAAGGGTGGTTTTGAGGCTGAAGGCAGCAGGAAGGCCTGCAGCCCCCAGGTCTGTGGGGCTACGCAAGCGGTTCCCAAAGAGCTTTAGAACAAGGCATAGTTTTCCCTGCTGGCTCCTTGGGCGGGGGACCCATCTCCAGCCGTATGGCCATTTTTGTGCCTGGCGTGGCGCCAAGTGGGAAAGGGTTTTGTCGAGGCTGAAGGCAGCAGGAAAGCCCGCAGCCCCCAGGTCTGTGGGTCTACGCAAGTGGTTCCCAAAGAACTTTAGAACAAGGCATAGTTTTCCCTGCTGGCTCCTTGGACGGGAGACCCATCTCCAGCCGTATGGCCATTTTTGTGCCTGGCGCGGCGCCAAGTGGGAAAGGGTGGTTTTGAGGCTGAAGGCAGCAGGAAAACCCGCAGCCCCCAGGTCTGTGGGTCTACGCAAGCGGTTCCCAAAGAGCTTTAGAACAAGGCATAGTTTTCCCTGCTGGCTCTTTGGGCGTGGGACCCATCTCCAGCCGTATGGCCATTTTTGTGCCTGGCGCGGCGCCAAGTGGGAAAGGGTGGTGTCGAGGCTGAAGGCAGCAGGAAAGCCCGCAGCCCCCAGGTCTGTGGGGCTACGCAAGCGGTTCCCAAAGAGCTTTAGAACAAGGCATAGTTTTCCTTGCTGCCTCCTTGGGCGGGGACCCATCTCCAGCCATAGGCCATTTTTGTGCCTGGCGCGGCGCCAAGTGGGAAAGGGTGGTGTCGAGGCTGAAGGCAGTAGGAAAGCCTGCAGCCCCCAGGTCTGTGGGGCTACGCAAGCGGTTCCCAAAGAGCTTTAGAACAAGGCATACTTTTCCCTGCTGGCTCTTTGGGCGGGGGACCCATCTCCAGCCATAGGCCATTTTTGTGCCTGGCCCGGCGCCCAGAGGGAAATGGTGGTGTCGAGGCTGAAGGCAGCAGGAAAGCCTACAGCACCCAGGTCTCTGGGGCTACGCAAGTGGTTCCCAAAGAGCTTTAGAACAAGGCATAGTTTTCCCTGCTGGCTCTTTGGTTGTGGCACCCATCTCCAGCCGTATGGCCATTTTTGTGCCTGGCAGGGCGCCAAGTGGGAAAGGGTGGTTTGGAGGCTGAAGGCAGCAGGAATGCCCGCAGCTCCCAGGTCTCTGGGACTATGCAAGCGGTTCCCAAAGAGCTTTAGAACAAGGCATAGTTTTCCCTGCTGGCTCTTTGGGCGTGGGACCCATCTCCAGCCGTATGGCCATTTTTGTGCCTGGCGCGACGCCCAGAGGGAAAGGTTGGTTTTGAGGCTGAAGGCAGCAGGAAGGCCTGCAGCCCCCAGGTCTGTGGGGCTACGCAAGCGGTTCCCAAAGAGCTTTAGAACAAGGCATAGTTTTCCCTGCTGCCTCCTTGGGCGGGGGACCCATCTCCAGCCATAGGCCATTTTTGTGCCTGGCGCGGCGCCAAGTGGGAAAGGGTGGTGTCGAGGCTGAAGGCAGTAGGAAAGCCTGCAGCCCCCAGGTCTGTGGGGCTACGCAAGCGGTTCCCAAAGAGCTTTAGAACAAGGCATAGTTTTCCCTGCTGGCTCTTTGGGCGGGGGACCCATCTCCAGCCGTATGGCCATTATTGTGCCTGGCGCAGCGCCAAGTGGGAAAGGGTGGTTTTGAGACTGAAGGCAGCAGGAAAGCCCGCAGCCCCCAGGTCTGTGGGTCTACGCAAGCGGTGCCCAAAGAGCTTTAGAACAAGGCATAGTTTTCCCTGCTGGCTCTTTGGGCGTGGGACCCATCTCCAGCCATAGGCGTTTTTTGTGCCTGGCCCGGCGCCCAGAGGGAAATGGTGGTGTCGAGGCTGAAGGCAGCAGGAAAGCCTACAGCACCCAGGTCTCTGGGGCTACGCAAGCGGTTTCCAAAGAGCTTTAGAACAAGGCATAGTTTTCCCTGCTGGCTCTTTGGTCGTGGCACCCGTCTCCAGCCGTATGGCCATTTTTGTGCCTGGCATGGCGCCAAGTGGGAAAGGGTGGTTTGGAGGCTGAAGGCAGCAGGAATGCCCGCAGCTCCCAGGTCTCTGGGACTACGCAAGCGGTTCCCAAAGAGCTTTAGAACAAGGCATAGTTTACCCTGATGGCTCCTTGGGCGGGGGACCCATCTCCAGCCGTATGGCCATTTTTGTGCCTGGCGCGGCGCCAAGTGGGAAAGGGTGGTTTTGAGGCTGAAGGCAGCAGGAAGGCCCGCAGCCCCCAGGTCTGTGGGTCTACGCAAGCGGTGCCCAAAGAGCTTTAGAACAAGGCATAGTTTTCCCTGCTGGCTCTTTGGGCGGGAGACCCATCTCCAGCCGTATGGCCATTTTTGTGCTTGGCGCGGCGCCAAGTGGGAAAGGGTGGTTTTGAGGCTGAAGGCAGCAGGAAGGCCCGCAGCCCCCAGGTCTGTGGGGCGACGCAAGCGGTTCCCAAAGAGCTTTAGAACAAGGCATAGTTTTCCCTGATGGCTCCTTGGGCGGGGGACCCATCTCCAGCCGTATGGCCATTTTTGTGCCTGGCGCGGCGCCAAGTGGGAAAGGGTTTTGTCGAGGCTGAAGGCAGCAGGAAAGCCCGCAGCCCCCAGGTCTGTGGGGCTACGCAAGTGGTTCCCAAAGAACTTTAGAACAAGGCATAGTTTTCCCTGCTGGCTCCTTGGACGGGAGACCCATCTCCAGCCGTATGGCCATTTTTGTGCCTGGCGCGGCGCCAAGTGGGAAAGGGTGGTTTTGAGGCTGAAGGCAGCAGGAAAGCCCGCAGCCCCCAGGTCTGTGGGGCTACGCAAGCGGTTCCCAAAGAGCTTTAGAACAAGGCATAGTTTTCCCTGCTGGCTCTTTGGGCGGGAGACCCATCTCCAGCCGTATGGCCATTTTTGTGCCTGGCGCAGCGCCAAGTGGGAAAGGGTGGTGTCGAGGCTGAAGGCAGCAGGAAAGCCCGCAGCCCCCAGGTCTGTGGGGCTACGCAAGCGGTTCCCAAAGAGCTTTAGAACAAGGCATAGTTTTCCCTGCTGGCTCTTTGGGCGGGAGACCCATCTCCAGCTGTATGGCCATTTTTGTGCCTGGCGCGGCGCCAAGTGGGAAAGGGTGGTGTCGAGGCTGAAGGCAGCAGGAAGGCCTGCAGCCCCCAGGTCTGTGGGGCTACGCAAGCGGTTCCCAAAGAGCTTTAGAACAAGGCATAGTTTTCCCTGCTGGCTCTTTGGGCGGGAGACCCATCTCCAGCCATATGGCCATTTTTGTGCCTGGCGCGGCGCCAAGTGGGAAAGGGTTTTGTAGAGGCTGAAGGCAGCAGGAAGGCCTGCAGCCCCCAGGTCTGTGGGGCTACGCAAGCGGTTCCCAAAGAGCTTTAGAACAAGGCATAGTTTTCCCTGCTGGCTCTTTGGGCGGGGGACCCATCTCCAGCCATAGGCCATTTTTGTGCCTGGCCCGGTGCCCAGAGGGAAATGGTGGTGTCGAGGCTGAAGGCAGCAGGAAAGCCTACAGCACCCAGGTCTCTGGGGCTACGCAAGCGGTTCCCAAAGAGCTTTAGAACAAGGCATAGTTTTCCCTGCTGGCTCCTTGGGCGGGGGACCCATCTCCAGGCATAGGCCATTTTTGTGCCTGGCATGGCGCCAAGTGGGAAATGGTGGTGTCGAGGCTGAAGGCAGCAGGAAAGCCTACAGCTCCCAGGTCTCTGGGACTACGCAAGCGGTTCCCAAAGAGCTTTAGAACAAGGCATAGTTTACCCTGCTGCCTCCTTGGGCGGGGGACCCATCTCCAGCCGTATGGCCATTTTTGTGCCTGGCGCGGCGCCAAGTGGGAAAGGGTGGTTTTGAGGCTGAAGGCAGCAGGAAGGCCCGCAGCCCCCAGGTCTGTGGGTCTACGCAAGCGGTGCCCAAAGAGCTTTAGAACAAGGCATAGTTTTCCCTGCTGGCTCTTTGGGCGGGAGACCCATCTCCAGCCGTATGGCCATTTTTGTGCTTGGCGCGGCGCCAAGTGGGAAAGGGTGGTTTTGAGGCTGAAGGCAGCAGGAAGGCCTGCAGCCCCCAGGTCTGTGGGGCTACGCAAGCGGTTCCCAAAGAGCTTTAGAACAAGGCATAGTTTTCCCTGCTGGCTCCTTGGGCGGGGGACCCATCTCCAGCCGTATGGCCATTTTTGTGCCTGGCGTGGCGCCAAGTGGGAAAGGGTTTTGTCGAGGCTGAAGGCAGCAGGAAAGCCCGCAGCCCCCAGGTCTGTGGGTCTACGCAAGTGGTTCCCAAAGAACTTTAGAACAAGGCATAGTTTTCCCTGCTGGCTCCTTGGACGGGAGACCCATCTCCAGCCGTATGGCCATTTTTGTGCCTGGCGCGGCGCCAAGTGGGAAAGGGTGGTTTTGAGGCTGAAGGCAGCAGGAAAACCCGCAGCCCCCAGGTCTGTGGGTCTACGCAAGCGGTTCCCAAAGAGCTTTAGAACAAGGCATAGTTTTCCCTGCTGGCTCTTTGGGCGTGGGACCCATCTCCAGCCGTATGGCCATTTTTGTGCCTGGCGCGGCGCCAAGTGGGAAAGGGTGGTGTCGAGGCTGAAGGCAGCAGGAAAGCCCGCAGCCCCCAGGTCTGTGGGGCTACGCAAGCGGTTCCCAAAGAGCTTTAGAACAAGGCATAGTTTTCCTTGCTGCCTCCTTGGGCGGGGACCCATCTCCAGCCATAGGCCATTTTTGTGCCTGGCGCGGCGCCAAGTGGGAAAGGGTGGTGTCGAGGCTGAAGGCAGTAGGAAAGCCTGCAGCCCCCAGGTCTGTGGGGCTACGCAAGCGGTTCCCAAAGAGCTTTAGAACAAGGCATACTTTTCCCTGCTGGCTCTTTGGGCGGGGGACCCATCTCCAGCCATAGGCCATTTTTGTGCCTGGCCCGGCGCCCAGAGGGAAATGGTGGTGTCGAGGCTGAAGGCAGCAGGAAAGCCTACAGCACCCAGGTCTCTGGGGCTACGCAAGTGGTTCCCAAAGAGCTTTAGAACAAGGCATAGTTTTCCCTGCTGGCTCTTTGGTTGTGGCACCCATCTCCAGCCGTATGGCCATTTTTGTGCCTGGCAGGGCGCCAAGTGGGAAAGGGTGGTTTGGAGGCTGAAGGCAGCAGGAATGCCCGCAGCTCCCAGGTCTCTGGGACTATGCAAGCGGTTCCCAAAGAGCTTTAGAACAAGGCATAGTTTTCCCTGCTGGCTCTTTGGGCGTGGGACCCATCTCCAGCCGTATGGCCATTTTTGTGCCTGGCGCGACGCCCAGAGGGAAAGGTTGGTTTTGAGGCTGAAGGCAGCAGGAAGGCCTGCAGCCCCCAGGTCTGTGGGGCTACGCAAGCGGTTCCCAAAGAGCTTTAGAACAAGGCATAGTTTTCCCTGCTGCCTCCTTGGGCGGGGGACCCATCTCCAGCCATAGGCCATTTTTGTGCCTGGCGCGGCGCCAAGTGGGAAAGGGTGGTGTCGAGGCTGAAGGCAGTAGGAAAGCCTGCAGCCCCCAGGTCTGTGGGGCTACGCAAGCGGTTCCCAAAGAGCTTTAGAACAAGGCATAGTTTTCCCTGCTGGCTCTTTGGGCGGGGGACCCATCTCCAGCCGTATGGCCATTATTGTGCCTGGCGCAGCGCCAAGTGGGAAAGGGTGGTTTTGAGACTGAAGGCAGCAGGAAAGCCCGCAGCCCCCAGGTCTGTGGGTCTACGCAAGCGGTGCCCAAAGAGCTTTAGAACAAGGCATAGTTTTCCCTGCTGGCTCTTTGGGCGTGGGACCCATCTCCAGCCATAGGCGTTTTTTGTGCCTGGCCCGGCGCCCAGAGGGAAATGGTGGTGTCGAGGCTGAAGGCAGCAGGAAAGCCTACAGCACCCAGGTCTCTGGGGCTACGCAAGCGGTTTCCAAAGAGCTTTAGAACAAGGCATAGTTTTCCCTGCTGGCTCTTTGGTCGTGGCACCCGTCTCCAGCCGTATGGCCATTTTTGTGCCTGGCATGGCGCCAAGTGGGAAAGGGTGGTTTGGAGGCTGAAGGCAGCAGGAATGCCCGCAGCTCCCAGGTCTCTGGGACTACGCAAGCGGTTCCCAAAGAGCTTTAGAACAAGGCATAGTTTACCCTGATGGCTCCTTGGGCGGGGGACCCATCTCCAGCCGTATGGCCATTTTTGTGCCTGGCGCGGCGCCAAGTGGGAAAGGGTGGTTTTGAGGCTGAAGGCAGCAGGAAGGCCCGCAGCCCCCAGGTCTGTGGGTCTACGCAAGCGGTGCCCAAAGAGCTTTAGAACAAGGCATAGTTTTCCCTGCTGGCTCTTTGGGCGGGAGACCCATCTCCAGCCGTATGGCCATTTTTGTGCTTGGCGCGGCGCCAAGTGGGAAAGGGTGGTTTTGAGGCTGAAGGCAGCAGGAAGGCCCGCAGCCCCCAGGTCTGTGGGGCTACGCAAGCGGTTCCCAAAGAGCTTTAGAACAAGGCATAGTTTTCCCTGATGGCTCCTTGGGCGGGGGACCCATCTCCAGCCGTATGGCCATTTTTGTGCCTGGCGCGGCGCCAAGTGGGAAAGGGTTTTGTCGAGGCTGAAGGCAGCAGGAAAGCCCGCAGCCCCCAGGTCTGTGGGGCTACGCAAGTGGTTCCCAAAGAACTTTAGAACAAGGCATAGTTTTCCCTGCTGGCTCCTTGGACGGGAGACCCATCTCCAGCCGTATGGCCATTTTTGTGCCTGGCGCGGCGCCAAGTGGGAAAGGGTGGTTTTGAGGCTGAAGGCAGCAGGAAAGCCCGCAGCCCCCAGGTCTGTGGGGCTACGCAAGCGGTTCCCAAAGAGCTTTAGAACAAGGCATAGTTTTCCCTGCTGGCTCTTTGGGCGGGAGACCCATCTCCAGCCGTATGGCCATTTTTGTGCCTGGCGCAGCGCCAAGTGGGAAAGGGTGGTGTCGAGGCTGAAGGCAGCAGGAAGGCCTGCAGCCCCCAGGTCTGTGGGGCTACGCAAGCGGTTCCCAAAGAGCTTTAGAACAAGGCATAGTTTTCCCTGCTGGCTCTTTGGGCGGGAGACCCATCTCCAGCCATATGGCCATTTTTGTGCCTGGCGCGGCGCCAAGTGGGAAAGGGTTTTGTAGAGGCTGAAGGCAGCAGGAAGGCCTGCAGCCCCCAGGTCTGTGGGGCTACGCAAGCGGTTCCCAAAGAGCTTTAGAACAAGGCATAGTTTTCCCTGTTGGCTCTTTGGGCGGGGGACCCATCTCCAGCCATAGGCCATTTTTGTGCCTGGCCCGGTGCCCAGAGGGAAATGGTGGTGTCGAGGCTGAAGGCAGCAGGAAAGCCTACAGCACCCAGGTCTCTGGGGCTACGCAAGTGGTTCCCAAAGAGCTTTAGAACAAGGCATAGTTTTCCCTGCTGGCTCCTTGGGCGGGGGACCCATCTCCAGGCATAGGCCATTTTTGTGCCTGGCATGGCGCCAAGTGGGAAATGGTGGTGTCGAGGCTGAAGGCAGCAGGAAAGCCTACAGCACCCAGGTCTCTGGGGCTACGCAAGTGGTTCCCAAAGAGCTTTAGAACAAGGCATAGTTTTCCCTGCTGGCTCTTTGGTCGTGGCACCCGTCTCCAGCCGTATGGCCATTTTTGTGCATGGCATGGCGCCAAGTGGGAAAGGGTGGTTTTGAGGCTGAAGGCAGCAGGAATGCCCGCAGCTCCCAGGTCTCTGGGACTACGCAAGCGGTTCCCAAAGAGCTTTAGAACAAGGCATAGTTTACCCTGCTGCCTCCTTGGGCGGGGGACCCATCTCCAGCCGTATGGCCATTTTTGTGCCTGGCGCGGCGCCAAGTGGGAAAGGGTGGTTTTGAGGCTGAAGGCAGCAGGAAGGCCCGCAGCCCCCAGGTCTGTGGGTCTACGCAAGCGGTGCCCAAAGAGCTTTAGAACAAGGCATAGTTTTCCCTGCTGGCTCTTTGGGCGGGAGACCCATCTCCAGCCGTATGGCCATTTTTGTGCTTGGCGCGGCGCCAAGTGGGAAAGGGTGGTTTTGAGGCTGAAGGCAGCAGGAAGGCCTGCAGCCCCCAGGTCTGTGGGGCTACGCAAGCGGTTCCCAAAGAGCTTTAGAACAAGGCATAGTTTTCCCTGCTGGCTCCTTGGGCGGGGGACCCATCTCCAGCCGTATGGCCATTTTTGTGCCTGGCGTGGCGCCAAGTGGGAAAGGGTTTTGTCGAGGCTGAAGGCAGCAGGAAAGCCCGCAGCCCCCAGGTCTGTGGGTCTACGCAAGTGGTTCCCAAAGAACTTTAGAACAAGGCATAGTTTTCCCTGCTGGCTCCTTGGACGGGAGACCCATCTCCAGCCGTATGGCCATTTTTGTGCCTGGCGCGGCGCCAAGTGGGAAAGGGTGGTTTTGAGGCTGAAGGCAGCAGGAAAACCCGCAGCCCCCAGGTCTGTGGGTCTACGCAAGCGGTTCCCAAAGAGCTTTAGAACAAGGCATAGTTTTCCCTGCTGGCTCTTTGGGCGTGGGACCCATCTCCAGCCGTATGGCCATTTTTGTGCCTGGCGCGGCGCCAAGTGGGAAAGGGTGGTGTCGAGGCTGAAGGCAGCAGGAAGGCCTGCAGCCCCCAGGTCTGTGGGGCTCTACAAGCGGTTCCCAAAGAGCTTTAGAACAAGGCATAGTTTTCCCTGCTGCCTCCTTGGGCGGGGACCCATCTCCAGCCATAGGCCATTTTTGTGCCTGGCGCGGCGCCAAGTGGGAAAGGGTGGTGTCGAGGCTGAAGGCAGCAGGAAAGCCTGCAGCCCCCAGGTCTGTGGGGCTACGCAAGCGGTTCCCAAAGAGCTTTAGAACAAGGCATAGTTTTCCCTGCTGGCTCTTTGGGCGGGGGACCCATCTCCAGCCGTATGGCCATTATTGTGCCTGGCGCAGCGCCAAGTGGGAAAGGGTGGTTTTGAGACTGAAGGCAGCAGGAAAGCCCGCAGCCCCCAGGTCTATGGGTCTACGCAAGCGGTTCCCAAAGAGCTTTAGAACAAGGCATAGTTTTCCCTGCTGGCTCTTTGTGCGTGGGACCCATCTCCAGCCATAGGCCTTTTTTGTGCCTGGCCCGGCGCCCAGAGGGAAATGGTGGTGTTGAGGCTGAAGGCAGCAGGAATGCCCGCAGCTCCCAGGTCTCTGGGACTACGCAAGCGGTTCCCCAAGAGCTTTAGAACAAGGCATAGTTTATCCTGCTGGCTCCTTGGGCGGGGGACCCATCTCCAGCCATATGGCCATTTTTGTGCCTGGCGCGGCGCCAAGTGGGAAAGGGTTTTGTCGAGGTTGAAGGCAGCAGGAAAGCCCGCAGCCCCCAGGTCTGTGGGTCTACGCAAGTGGTTCCCAAAGAACTTTAGAACAAGGCATAGTTTTCCCTGCTGGCTCCTTGGACGGGAGACCCATCTCCAGCCGTATGGCCATTTTTGTGCCTGGCGCGGCGCCAAGTGGGAAAGGGTGGTTTTGAGGCTGAAGGCAGCAGGAAAGCCCGCAGCCCCCAGGTCTGTGGGTCTACGCAAGCGGTGCCCAAAGAGCTTTAGAACAAGGCATAGTTTTCCCTCCTGGCTCCTTGGGCGGGGACCCATCTCCAGCCATAGGCCATTTTTGTGCCTGGCGCGGCGCCAAGTGGGAAAGGGTGGTGTCGAGGCTGAAGGCAGCAGGAAAGCCTGCAGCCCCCAGGTCTGTGGGGCTACGCAAGCGGTTCCCAAAGAGCTTTAGAACAAGGCATAGTTTTCCCTGCTGGCTCTTTGGGCGGGGGACCCATCTCCAGCCGTATGGCCATTATTGTGCCTGACGCAGCGCCAAGTGGGAAAGGGTGGTTTTGAGGCTGAAGGCAGCAGGAAAGCCCGCAGCCCCCAGGTCTGTGGGTCTACGCAAGCGGTGCCCAAAGAGCTTTAGAACAAGGCATAGTTTTCCCTGATGGCTCCTTGGGCGGGGGACCCATCTCCAGCCGTATGGCCATTTTTGTGCCTGGCGCGGCGCCAAGTGGGAAAGGGTGGTTTTGAGGCTGAAGGCAGCAGGAAAACCCGCAGCCCCCACGTCTGTGGGTCTACGCAAGCGGTGCCCAAAGAGCTTTAGAACAAGGCATAGTTTTCCCTGCTGGCTCTTTGGGCGTGGGACCCATCTCCAGCCGTATGGCCATTTTTGTGCCTGGTGCGGCGCCAAGTGGGAAAGGGTGGTTTTGAGGCTGAAGGCAGCAGGAAGGCCTGCAGCCCCCAGGTCTGTGGGGCTACGCAAGCGGTGCCCAAAGAGCTTTAGAACAAGGCATAGTTTTCCCTGCTGGCTCCTTGGACGGGAGACCCATCTCCAGCCGTATGGCCATTTTTGTGCCTGGCGCGGCGCCAAGTGGGAAAGGGTGGTTTTGAGGCTGA
This sequence comes from Rissa tridactyla, assembly GCF_028500815.1. NCBI lineage: Eukaryota > Metazoa > Chordata > Aves > Charadriiformes > Laridae > Rissa > Rissa tridactyla. The sequence goes on from NW_026529426.1 coordinate 17,012, forward strand.
AGGCAGCAGGAAAGCCCGCAGCCCCCAGGTCTGTGGGGCTACGCAAGCGGTTCCCAAAGAGATTTAGAACAAGGCATAGTTTTCCCTGCTGGCTCTTTGGGCGGGAGACCCATCTCCAGCCGTATGGCCATTTTTGTGCCTGGCGCGGCGCCAAGTGGGAAAGGGTGGTGTCGAGGCTGAAGGCAGCAGGAAGGCCTGCAGCCCCCAGGTCTGTGGGGCTACGCAAGCGGTTCCCAAAGAGCTTTAGAACAAGGCATAGTTTTCCCTGCTGGCTCTTTGGGCGGGAGACCCATCTCCAGCCATATGGCCATTTTTGTGCCTGGCGCGGCGCCAAGTGGGAAAGGGTTTTGTAGAGGCTGAAGGCAGCAGGAAGGCCTGCAGCCCCCAGGTCTGTGGGGCTACGCAAGCGGTTCCCAAAGAGCTTTAGAACAAGGCATAGTTTTCCCTGCTGGCTCTTTGGGCGGGGGACCCATCTCCAGCCATAGGCCATTTTTGTGCCTGGCCCGGTGCCCAGAGGGAAATGGTGGTGTCGAGGCTGAAGGCAGCAGGAAAGCCTACAGCACCCAGGTCTCTGGGGCTACGCAAGTGGTTCCCAAAGAGCTTTAGAACAAGGCATAGTTTTCCCTGCTGGCTCCTTGGGCGGGGGACCCATCTCCAGGCATAGGCCATTTTTGTGCCTGGCATGGCGCCAAGTGGGAAATGGTGGTGTCGAGGCTGAAGGCAGCAGGAAAGCCTACAGCACCCAGGTCTCTGGGGCTACGCAAGTGGTTCCCAAAGAGCTTTAGAACAAGGCATAGTTTTCCCTGCTGGCTCTTTGGTCGTGGCACCCGTCTCCAGCCGTATGGCCATTTTTGTGCATGGCATGGCGCCAAGTGGGAAAGGGTGGTTTTGAGGCTGAAGGCAGCAGGAATGCCCGCAGCTCCCAGGTCTCTGGGACTACGGAAGCGGTTCCCAAAGAGCTTTAGAACAAGGCATACTTTACCCTGCTGCCTCCTTGGGCGGGGGACCCATCTCCAGCCGTATGGCCATTTTTGTGCCTGGCGCGGCGCCAAGTGGGAAAGGGTGGTTTTGAGGCTGAAGGCAGCAGGAAGGCCCGCAGCCCCCAGGTCTGTGGGTCTACGCAAGCGGTGCCCAAAGAGCTTTAGAACAAGGCATAGTTTTCCCTGCTGGCTCTTTGGGCGGGAGACCCATCTCCAGCCGTATGGCCATTTTTGTGCTTGGCGCGGCGCCAAGTGGGAAAGGGTGGTTTTGAGGCTGAAGGCAGCAGGAAGGCCTGCAGCCCCCAGGTCTGTGGGGCTACGCAAGCGGTTCCCAAAGAGCTTTAGAACAAGGCATAGTTTTCCCTGCTGGCTCCTTGGGCGGGGGACCCATCTCCAGCCGTATGGCCATTTTTGTGCCTGGCGTGGCGCCAAGTGGGAAAGGGTTTTGTCGAGGCTGAAGGCAGCAGGAAAGCCCGCAGCCCCCAGGTCTGTGGGTCTACGCAAGTGGTTCCCAAAGAACTTTAGAACAAGGCATAGTTTTCCCTGCTGGCTCCTTGGACGGGAGACCCATCTCCAGCCGTATGGCCATTTTTGTGCCTGGCGCGGCGCCAAGTGGGAAAGGGTGGTTTTGAGGCTGAAGGCAGCAGGAAAACCCGCAGCCCCCAGGTCTGTGGGTCTACGCAAGCGGTTCCCAAAGAGCTTTAGAACAAGGCATAGTTTTCCCTGCTGGCTCTTTGGGCGTGGGACCCATCTCCAGCCGTATGGCCATTTTTGTGCCTGGCGCGGCGCCAAGTGGGAAAGGGTGGTGTCGAGGCTGAAGGCAGCAGGAAGGCCTGCAGCCCCCAGGTCTGTGGGGCTCTGCAAGCGGTTCCCAAAGAGCTTTAGAACAAGGCATAGTTTTCCCTGCTGCCTCCTTGGGCGGGGACCCATCTCCAGCCATAGGCCATTTTTGTGCCTGGCGCGGCGCCAAGTGGGAAAGGGTGGTGTCGAGGCTGAAGGCAGCAGGAAAGCCTGCAGCCCCCAGGTCTGTGGGGCTACGCAAGCGGTTCCCAAAGAGCTTTAGAACAAGGCATAGTTTTCCCTGCTGGCTCTTTGGGCGTGGGACCCATCTCCAGCCATAGGCCTTTTTTGTGCCTGGCCCGGCGCCCAGAGGGAAATGGTGGTGTTGAGGCTGAAGGCAGCAGGAATGCCCGCAGCTCCCAGGTCTCTGGGATTACGCAAGCGGTTCCCAAAGAGCTTTAGAACAAGGCATAGTTTATCCTGCTGGCTCCTTGGGCGGGGGACCCATCTCCAGCCATATGGCCATTTTTGTGCCTGGCGCGGCGCCAAGTGGGAAAGGGTTTTGTCGAGGTTGAAGGCAGCAGGAAAGCCCGCAGCCCCCAGGTCTGTGGGTCTACGCAAGTGGTTCCCAAAGAACTTTAGAACAAGGCATAGTTTTCCCTGCTGGCTCCTTGGACGGGAGACCCATCTCCAGCCGTATGGCCATTTTTGTGCCTGGCGCGGCGCCAAGTGGGAAAGGGTGGTTTTGAGGCTGAAGGCAGCAGGAAAGCCCGCAGCCCCCAGGTCTGTGGGTCTACGCAAGCGGTGCCCAAAGAGCTTTAGAACAAGGCATAGTTTTCCCTCCTGGCTCCTTGGGCGGGGACCCATCTCCAGCCATAGGCCATTTTTGTGCCTGGCGCGGCGCCAAGTGGGAAAGGGTGGTGTCGAGGCTGAAGGCAGCAGGAAAGCCTGCAGCCCCCAGGTCTGTGGGGCTACGCAAGCGGTTCCCAAAGAGCTTTAGAACAAGGCATAATTTTCCCTGCTGGCTCTTTGGGCGGGGGACCCATCTCCAGCCGTATGGCCATTATTGTGCCTGACGCAGCGCCAAGTGGGAAAGGGTGGTTTTGAGGCTGAAGGCAGCAGGAAAGCCCGCAGCCCCCAGGTCTGTGGGTCTACGCAAGCGGTGCCCAAAGAGCTTTAGAACAAGGCATAGTTTTCCCTGATGGCTCCTTGGGCGGGGGACCCATCTCCAGCCGTATGGCCATTTTTGTGCCTGGCGCGGCGCCAAGTGGGAAAGGGTGGTTTTGAGGCTGAAGGCAGCAGGAAAACCCGCAGCCCCCACGTCTGTGGGTCTACGCAAGCGGTGCCCAAAGAGCTTTAGAACAAGGCATAGTTTTCCCTGCTGGCTCTTTGGGCGTGGGACCCATCTCCAGCCGTATGGCCATTTTTGTGCCTGGTGCGGCGCCAAGTGGGAAAGGGTGGTTTTGAGGCTGAAGGCAGCAGGAAGGCCTGCAGCCCCCAGGTCTGTGGGGCTACGCAAGCGGTGCCCAAAGAGCTTTAGAACAAGGCATAGTTTTCCCTGCTGGCTCCTTGGGCGGGGGACCCATCTCCAGCCATAGGCCTTTTTTGTGCCTGGCGCGGCGCCAAGTGGGAAAGGGTTTTGTCGAGGCTGAAGGCAGCAGGAAAGCCCGCAGCCCCCAGGTCTGTGGGGCTACGCAAGTGGTTCCCAAAGAACTTTAGAACAAGGCATAGTTTTCCCTGCTGGCTCTTTGGGCGGGAGACCCATCTCCAGCCGTATGGCCATTTTTGTGCCTGGCGCGGGGCCAAGTGGGAAAGGGTGGTTTTGAGGCTGAAGGCAGCAGGAAAGCCCGGAGCTCCCAGGTCTGTGGGTCTACGCAAGTGGTGCCCAAAGAGCTTTAGAACAAGGCATAGTTTTCCCTGCTGCCTCCTTGGGCGGGGACCCATGTCCAGCCGTATGGCCATTATTGTGCCTGGCCCAGCGCCAAGTGGGAAAGGGTGGTTTTGAGGCTGAAGGCAGCAGGAAAGCCCGCAGCCCCCAGGTCTGTGGGGCTACGCAAGCGGTTCCCAAAGAGCTTTAGAACAAGGCATAGTTTTCCCTGCTGGCTCTTTGGGCGGGAGACCCATCTCCAGCCGTATGGCCATTTTTGTGCCTGGCGCGGCCCCAAGTGGGAAAGGGTTTTGTAGAGGCTGAAGGCAGCAGGAAGGCCTGCAGCCCCGGGTCTGTGGGGCTACGCAAGCGGTTCCCAAAGAGCTTTAGAACAAGGCATACTTTTCCCTGCTGGCTCTTTGGGCGGGGGACCCATCTCCAGCCATAGGCCATTTTTGTGCCTGGCCCGGCGCCCAGAGGGAAATGGTGGTGTCGAGGCTGAAGGCAGCAGGAAAGCCTACAGCACCCAGGTCTGTGGGGCTACGCAAGCGGTTCCCAAAGAGCTTTAGAACAAGGCATAGTTTTCCCTGCTGGCTCTTTGGTCGTGGCACCCGTCTCCAGCCGTATGGCCATTTTTGTGCCTGGCATGGCGCCAAGTGGGAAAGGGTGGTTTTGAGGCTGAAGGCAGCAGGAATGCCCGCAGCTCCCAGGTCTCTGGGACTACGCAAGCGGTTCCCAAAGAGCTTTAGAACAAGGCATAGTTTACCCTGCTGGCTCCTTGGGCGGGGGGACCCATCTAAAGCCGTATGGCCATTTTTGTGCCTGGCGCGGCGCCAAGTGGGAAAGGGTGGTTTTGAGGCTGAAGGCAGCAGGAAGGCCCGCAGCCCCCAGGTCTGTGGGTCTACGCAAGCGGTGCCCAAAGAGCTTTAGAACAAGGCATAGTTTTCCCTGCTGGCTCTTTGGGCGGGAGACCCATCTCCAGCCGTATGGCCATTTTTGTGCTTGGCGCGGCGCCAAGTGGGAAAGTGTGGTTTTGAGGCTGAAGGCAGCAGGAAGGCCCGCAGCCCCCAGGTCTGTGGGGCTACGCAAGCGGTTCCCAAAGAGCTTTAGAACAAGGCATAGTTTTCCCTGATGGCTCCTTGGGCGGGGGACCCATCTCCAGCCGTATGGCCATTTTTGTGCCTGGCGCGGCGCCAAGTGGGAAAGGGTGGTTTTGAGGCTGAAGGCAGCAGGAAAGCCCGCAGCCCCCAGGTCTGTGGGTCTACGCAAGCGGTCCCAAAGAGCTTTAGAACAAGGCATAGTTTTCCCTGCTGGCTCTTTGGGCGTGGGACCCATCTCCAGCCGTATGGCCATTTTTGTGCCTGGCGCGGCGCCAAGTGGGAAAGGGTGGTGTCGAGGCTGAAGGCAGCAGGAAGGCCTGCAGCCCCCAGGTCTGTGGGGCTACGCAAGCGGTTCCCAAAGAGCTTTAGAACAAGGCATAGTTTTCCCTGCTGGCTCTTTGGGCGGGGGACCCATCTCCAGCCGTATGGCCATTTTTGTGCCTGGCGCGGCGCCAAGTTGGAAAGGGTTTTGTAGAGGCTGAAGGCAGCAGGAAGGCCTGCAGCCCCCAGGTCTGTGGGGCTACGCAAGCGGTTCCCAAAGAGCTTTAGAACAAGGCATACTTTTCCCTGCTGGCTCTTTGGGCGGGGGACCCATCTCCAGCCATAGGCCATTTTTGTGCCTGGCCCGTCGCCCAGAGGTAAATGGTGGTGTCGAGGCTGCAGGCAGCAGGAAAGCCTACAGCACCCAGGTCTCTGGGGCTACGCAAGTGGTTCCCAAAGAGCTTTAGAACAAGGCATAGTTTTCCCTGCTGGCTCTTTGGTCGTGGCACCCGTCTCCAGCCGTATGGCCATTTTTGTGCCTGGCATGGTACCAAGTGGGAAAGGGTGGTTTTGAGGCTGAAGGCAGCAGGAAAGCCTGCAGCCCCCAGGTCTGTGGGTCTACGCAAGCGGTTCCCAAAGAGCTTTAGAACAAGGCATAGTTTACCCTGCTGGCTCCTTGGGCGGGGGACCCATCTCCAGCCGTATGGCCATTTTTGTGCCTGGCGCGGCGCCAAGTGGGAAAGGGTGGTTTTGAGGCTGAAGGCAGCAGGAAAGCCCGCAGCCCCCAGGTCTGTGGGTCTACGCAAGCGGTGCCCAAAGAGCTTTAGAACAAGGCATAGTTTTCCCTGCTGGCTCTTTGGGCGGGAGACCCATCTCCAGCCGTATGGCCATTTTTGTGCTTGGCGCGGCGCCAAGTGGGAAAGGGTGGTTTTGAGGCTGAAGGCAGCAGGAAGGCCTGCAGCCCCCAGGTCTGTGGGGCTACGCAAGCGGTTCCCAAAGAGCTTTAGAACAAGGCATAGTTTTCCCTGCTGGCTCCTTGGGGGGGGGACCCATCTCCAGCCGTATGGCCATTTTTGTGCCTGGCGCGGCGCCAAGTGGGAAAGGGTTTTGTCGAGGTTGAAGGCAGCAGGAAAGCCCGCAGCCCCCAGGTCTGTGGGTCTACGCAAGTGGTTCCCAAAGAACTTTAGAACAAGGCATAGTTTTCCCTGCTGGCTCCTTGGACGGGAGACCCATCTCCAGCCGTATGGCCATTTTTGTGCCTGGCGCGGCGCCAAGTGGGAAAGGGTGGTTTTGAGGCTGAAGGCAGCAGGAAAGCCCGCAGCCCCCAGGTCTGTGGGTCTACGCAAGCGGTGCCCAAAGAGCTTTAGAACAAGGCATAGTTTTCCCTGCTGCCTCCTTGGGCGGGGACCCATCTCCAGCCATAGGCCATTTTTGTGCCTGGCGCGGCGCCAAGTGGGAAAGGGTGGTGTCGAGGCTGAAGGCAGCAGGAAAGCCTGCAGCCCCCAGGTCTGTGGGTCTACGCAAGCGGTGCCCAAAGAGCTTTAGAACAAGGCATAGTTTACCCTGCTGGCTCCTTGGGCGGGGGACCCATCTCCAGCCGTATGGCCATTATTGTGCCTGGCGCAGCGCCAAGTGGGAAAGGGTGGTTTTGAGACTGAAGGCAGCAGGAAAGCCCGCAGCCCCCAGGTCTGTGGGTCTACGCAAGCGGTGCCCAAAGAGCTTTAGAACAAGGCATAGTTTTCCCTGCTGGCTCTTTGGGCGTGGGACCCATCTCCAGCCGTATGGCCATTTTTGTGCCTGGCGCGGCGCCAAGTGGGAAAGGGTGGTTTTGAGGCTGAAGGCAGCAGGAAAGCCCGCAGCCCCCAGGTCTCTGGGGCTACGCAAGCGGTTTCCAAAGAGCTTTAGAACAAGGCATAGTTTTCCCTGCTGGCTCTTTGGTCGTGGCACCCGTCTCCAGCCGTATGGCCATTTTTGTGCCTGGCATGGCGCCAAGTGGGAAAGGGTGGTTTGGAGGCTGAAGGCAGCAGGAATGCCCGCAGCTCCCAGGTCTCTGGGACTACGCAAGCGGTTCCCAAAGAGCTTTAGAACAAGGCATAGTTTACCCTGATGGCTCCTTGGGCGGGGGGACCCATCTCCAGCCGTATGGCCATTTTTGTGCCTGGCGCGGCGCCAAGTGGGAAAGGGTGGTTTTGAGGCTGAAGGCAGCAGGAAGGCCCGCAGCCCCCAGGTCTGTGGGTCTACGCAAGCGGTGCCCAAAGAGCTTTAGAACAAGGCATAGTTTTCCCTGCTGGCTCTTTGGGCGGGAGACCCATCTCCAGCCGTATGGCCATTTTTGTGCTTGGCGCGGCGCCAAGTGGGAAAGGGTGGTTTTGAGGCTGAAGGCAGCAGGAAGGCCCGCAGCCCCCAGGTCTGTGGGGCTACGCAAGCGGTTCCCAAAGAGCTTTAGAACAAGGCATAGTTTTCCCTGATGGCTCCTTGGGCGGGGGACCCATCTCCAGCCGTATGGCCATTTTTGTGCCTGGCGCGGCGCCAAGTGGGAAAGGGTTTTGTCGAGGCTGAAGGCAGCAGGAAAGCCCGCAGCCCCCAGGTCTGTGGGGCTACGCAAGTGGTTCCCAAAGAACTTTAGAACAAGGCATAGTTTTCCCTGCTGGCTCCTTAGGACGGGAGACCCATCTCCAGCCGTATGGCCATTTTTGTGCCTGGCGCGGCGCCAAGTGGGAAAGGGTGGTTTTGAGGCTGAAGGCAGCAGGAAAGCCCGCAGCCCCCAGGTCTGTGGGGCTACGCAAGCGGTTCCCAAAGAGCTTTAGAACAAGGCATAGTTTTCCCTGCTGGCTCTTTGGGCGGGAGACCCATCTCCAGCCGTATGGCCATTTTTGTGCCTGGCGCAGCGCCAAGTGGGAAAGGGTGGTGTCGAGGCTGAAGGCAGCAGGAAGGCCTGCAGCCCCCAGGTCTGTGGGGCTACGCAAGCGGTTCCCAAAGAGCTTTAGAACAAGGCATAGTTTTCCCTGCTGGCTCTTTGGGCGGGAGACCCATCTCCAGCCATATGGCCATTTTTGTGCCTGGCGCGGCGCCAAGTGGGAAAGGGTTTTGTAGAGGCTGAAGGCAGCAGGAAGGCCTGCAGCCCCCAGGTCTGTGGGGCTACGCAAGCGGTTCCCAAAGAGCTTTAGAACAAGGCATAGTTTTCCCTGCTGGCTCTTTGGGCGGGGGACCCATCTCCAGCCATAGGCCATTTTTGTGCCTGGCCCGGTGCCCAGAGGGAAATGGTGGTGTCGAGGCTGAAGGCAGCAGGAAAGCCTACAGCACCCAGGTCTCTGGGGCTACGCAAGTGGTTCCCAAAGAGCTTTAGAACAAGGCATAGTTTTCCCTGCTGGCTCCTTGGGCGGGGGACCCATCTCCAGGCATAGGCCATTTTTGTGCCTGGCATGGCGCCAAGTGGGAAATGGTGGTGTCGAGGCTGAAGGCAGCAGGAAAGCCTACAGCACCCAGGTCTCTGGGGCTACGCAAGTGGTTCCCAAAGAGCTTTAGAACAAGGCATAGTTTTCCCTGCTGGCTCTTTGGTCGTGGCACCCGTCTCCAGCCGTATGGCCATTTTTGTGCATGGCATGGCGCCAAGTGGGAAAGGGTGGTTTTGAGGCTGAAGGCAGCAGGAATGCCCGCAGCTCCCAGGTCTCTGGGACTACGCAAGCGGTTCCCAAAGAGCTTTAGAACAAGGCATAGTTTACCCTGCTGCCTCCTTGGGCGGGGGACCCATCTCCAGCCGTATGGCCATTTTTGTGCCTGGCGCGGCGCCAAGTGGGAAAGGGTGGTTTTGAGGCTGAAGGCAGCAGGAAGGCCCGCAGCCCCCAGGTCTGTGGGTCTACGCAAGCGGTGCCCAAAGAGCTTTAGAACAAGGCATAGTTTTCCCTGCTGGCTCTTTGGGCGGGAGACCCATCTCCAGCCGTATGGCCATTTTTGTGCTTGGCGCGGCGCCAAGTGGGAAAGGGTGGTTTTGAGGCTGAAGGCAGCAGGAAGGCCTGCAGCCCCCAGGTCTGTGGGGCTACGCAAGCGGTTCCCAAAGAGCTTTAGAACAAGGCATAGTTTTCCCTGCTGGCTCCTTGGGCGGGGGACCCATCTCCAGCCGTATGGCCATTTTTGTGCCTGGCGTGGCGCCAAGTGGGAAAGGGTTTTGTCGAGGCTGAAGGCAGCAGGAAAGCCCGCAGCCCCCAGGTCTGTGGGTCTACGCAAGTGGTTCCCAAAGAACTTTAGAACAAGGCATAGTTTTCCCTGCTGGCTCCTTGGACGGGAGACCCATCTCCAGCCGTATGGCCATTTTTGTGCCTGGCGCGGCGCCAAGTGGGAAAGGGTGGTTTTGAGGCTGAAGGCAGCAGGAAAACCCGCAGCCCCCAGGTCTGTGGGTCTACGCAAGCGGTTCCCAAAGAGCTTTAGAACAAGGCATAGTTTTCCCTGCTGGCTCTTTGGGCGTGGGACCCATCTCCAGCCGTATGGCCATTTTTGTGCCTGGCGCGGCGCCAAGTGGGAAAGGGTGGTGTCGAGGCTGAAGGCAGCAGGAAGGCCTGCAGCCCCCAGGTCTGTGGGGCTCTGCAAGCGGTTCCCAAAGAGCTTTAGAACAAGGCATAGTTTTCCCTGCTGCCTCCTTGGGCGGGGACCCATCTCCAGCCATAGGCCATTTTTGTGCCTGGCGCGGCGCCAAGTGGGAAAGGGTGGTGTCGAGGCTGAAGGCAGCAGGAAAGCCTGCAGCCCCCAGGTCTGTGGGGCTACGCAAGCGGTTCCCAAAGAGCTTTAGAACAAGGCATAGTTTTCCCTGCTGGCTCTTTGGGCGGGGGACCCATCTCCAGCCGTATGGCCATTATTGTGCCTGGCGCAGCGCCAAGTGGGAAAGGGTGGTTTTGAGACTGAAGGCAGCAGGAAAGCCCGCAGCCCCCAGGTCTATGGGTCTACGCAAGCGGTTCCCAAAGAGCTTTAGAACAAGGCATAGTTTTCCCTGCTGGCTCTTTGGGCGTGGGACCCATCTCCAGCCATAGGCCTTTTTTGTGCCTGGCCCGGCGCCCAGAGGGAAATGGTGGTGTTGAGGCTGAAGGCAGCAGGAATGCCCGCAGCTCCCAGGTCTCTGGGACTACGCAAGCGGTTCCCCAAGAGCTTTAGAACAAGGCATAGTTTATCCTGCTGGCTCCTTGGGCGGGGGACCCATCTCCAGCCATATGGCCATTTTTGTGCCTGGCGCGGCGCCAAGTGGGAAAGGGTTTTGTCGAGGCTGAAGGCAGCAGGAAAGCCTACAGCACCCAGGTCTCTGGGGCTACGCAAGTGGTTCCCAAAGAGCTTTAGAACAAGGCATAGTTTTCCCTGCTGGCTCCTTGGGCGGGGGACCCATCTCCAGGCATAGGCCATTTTTGTGCCTGGCATGGCGCCAAGTGGGAAATGGTGGTGTCGAGGCTGAAGGCAGCAGGAAAGCCTACAGCACCCAGGTCTGTGGGGCTACGCAAGTGGTTCCCAAAGAGCTTTAGAACAAGGCATAGTTTTCCCTGCTGGCTCTTTGGTCGTGGCACCCGTCTCCAGCCGTATGGCCATTTTTGTGCATGGCATGGCGCCAAGTGGGAAAGGGTGGTTTTGAGGCTGAAGGCAGCAGGAATGCCCGCAGCTCCCAGGTCTCTGGGACTACGCAAGCGGTTCCCAAAGAGCTTTAGAACAAGGCATAGTTTACCCTGCTGCCTCCTTGGGCGGGGGACCCATCTCCAGCCGTATGGCCATTTTTGTGCCTGGCGCGGCGCCAAGTGGGAAAGGGTGGTTTTGAGGCTGAAGGCAGCAGGAAGGCCCGCAGCCCCCAGGTCTGTGGGTCTACGCAAGCGGTGCCCAAAGAGCTTTAGAACAAGGCATAGTTTTCCCTGCTGGCTCTTTGGGCGGGAGACCCATCTCCAGCCGTATGGCCATTTTTGTGCTTGGCGCGGCGCCAAGTGGGAAAGGGTGGTTTTGAGGCTGAAGGCAGCAGGAAGGCCTGCAGCCCCCAGGTCTGTGGGGCTACGCAAGCGGTTCCCAAAGAGCTTTAGAACAAGGCATAGTTTTCCCTGCTGGCTCCTTGGGCGGGGGACCCATCTCCAGCCGTATGGCCATTTTTGTGCCTGGCGTGGCGCCAAGTGGGAAAGGGTTTTGTCGAGGCTGAAGGCAGCAGGAAAGCCCGCAGCCCCCAGGTCTGTGGGTCTACGCAAGTGGTTCCCAAAGAACTTTAGAACAAGGCATAGTTTTCCCTGCTGGCTCCTTGGACGGGAGACCCATCTCCAGCCGTATGGCCATTTTTGTGCCTGGCGCGGCGCCAAGTGGGAAAGGGTGGTTTTGAGGCTGAAGGCAGCAGGAAAACCCGCAGCCCCCAGGTCTGTGGGTCTACGCAAGCGGTTCCCAAAGAGCTTTAGAACAAGGCATAGTTTTCCCTGCTGGCTCTTTGGGCGTGGGACCCATCTCCAGCCGTATGGCCATTTTTGTGCCTGGCGCGGCGCCAAGTGGGAAAGGGTGGTGTCGAGGCTGAAGGCAGCAGGAAGGCCTGCAGCCCCCAGGTCTGTGGGGCTCTGCAAGCGGTTCCCAAAGAGCTTTAGAACAAGGCATAGTTTTCCCTGCTGCCTCCTTGGGCGGGGACCCATCTCCAGCCATAGGCCATTTTTGTGCCTGGCGCGGCGCCAAGTGGGAAAGGGTGGTGTCGAGGCTGAAGGCAGCAGGAAAGCCTGCAGCCCCCAGGTCTGTGGGGCTACGCAAGCGGTTCCCAAAGAGCTTTAGAACAAGGCATAGTTTTCCCTGCTGGCTCTTTGGGCGGGGGACCCATCTCCAGCCGTATGGCCATTATTGTGCCTGGCGCAGCGCCAAGTGGGAAAGGGTGGTTTTGAGACTGAAGGCAGCAGGAAAGCCCGCAGCCCCCAGGTCTATGGGTCTACGCAAGCGGTTCCCAAAGAGCTTTAGAACAAGGCATAGTTTTCCCTGCTGGCTCTTTGGGCGTGGGACCCATCTCCAGCCATAGGCCTTTTTTGTGCCTGGCCCGGCGCCCAGAGGGAAAGGGTGGTTTTGAGGCTGAAGGCAGCAGGAATGCCCGCAGCTCCCAGGTCTCTGGGATTACGCAAGCGGTTCCCAAAGAGCTTTAGAACAAGGCATAGTTTATCCTGCTGGCTCCTTGGGCGGGGGACCCATCTCCAGCCATATGGCCATTTTTGTGCCTGGCGCGGCGCCAAGTGGGAAAGGGTTTTGTCGAGGTTGAAGGCAGCAGGAAAGCCCGCAGCCCCCAGGTCTGTGGGTCTACGCAAGTGGTTCCCAAAGAACTTTAGAACAAGGCATAGTTTTCCCTGCTGGCTCCTTGGACGGGAGACCCATCTCCAGCCGTATGGCCATTTTTGTGCCTGGCGCGGCGCCAAGTGGGAAAGGGTGGTTTTGAGGCTGAAGGCAGCAGGAAAGCCCGCAGCCCCCAGGTCTGTGGGTCTACGCAAGCGGTGCCCAAAGAGCTTTAGAACAAGGCATAGTTTTCCCTCCTGGCTCCTTGGGCGGGGACCCATCTCCAGCCATAGGCCATTTTTGTGCCTGGCGCGGCGCCAAGTGGGAAAGGGTGGTGTCGAGGCTGAAGGCAGCAGGAAAGCCTGCAGCCCCCAGGTCTGTGGGGCTACGCAAGCGGTTCCCAAAGAGCTTTAGAACAAGGCATAGTTTTCCCTGCTGGCTCTTTGGGCGGGGGACCCATCTCCAGCCGTATGGCCATTATTGTGCCTGACGCAGCGCCAAGTGGGAAAGGGTGGTTTTGAGGCTGAAGGCAGCAGGAAAGCCCGCAGCCCCCAGGTCTGTGGGTCTACGCAAGCGGTGCCCAAAGAGCTTTAGAACAAGGCATAGTTTTCCCTGATGGCTCCTTGGGCGGGGGACCCATCTCCAGCCGTATGGCCATTTTTGTGCCTGGCGCGGCGCCAAGTGGGAAAGGGTGGTTTTGAGGCTGAAGGCAGCAGGAAAACCCGCAGCCCCCACGTCTGTGGGTCTACGCAAGCGGTGCCCAAAGAGCTTTAGAACAAGGCATAGTTTTCCCTGCTGGCTCTTTGGGCGTGGGACCCATCTCCAGCCGTATGGCCATTTTTGTGCCTGGTGCGGCGCCAAGTGGGAAAGGGTGGTTTTGAGGCTGAAGGCAGCAGGAAGGCCTGCAGCCCCCAGGTCTGTGGGGCTACGCAAGCGGTGCCCAAAGAGCTTTAGAACAAGGCATAGTTTTCCCTGCTGGCTCCTTGGGCGGGGGACCCATCTCCAGCCATAGGCCTTTTTTGTGCCTGGCGCGGCGCCAAGTGGGAAAGGGTTTTGTCGAGGCTGAAGGCAGCAGGAAAGCCCGCAGCCCCCAGGTCTGTGGGGCTACGCAAGTGGTTCCCAAAGAACTTTAGAACAAGGCATAGTTTTCCCTGCTGGCTCTTTGGGCGGGAGACCCATCTCCAGCCGTATGGCCATTTTTGTGCCTGGCGCGGGGCCAAGTGGGAAAGGGTGGTTTTGAGGCTGAAGGCAGCAGGAAAGCCCGGAGCTCCCAGGTCTGTGGGTCTACGCAAGTGGTGCCCAAAGAGCTTTAGAACAAGGCATAGTTTTCCCTGCTGCCTCCTTGGGCGGGGACCCATGTCCAGCCGTATGGCCATTATTGTGCCTGGCCCAGCGCCAAGTGGGAAAGGGTGGTTTTGAGGCTGAAGGCAGCAGGAAAGCCCGCAGCCCCCAGGTCTGTGGGGCTACGCAAGCGGTTCCCAAAGAGCTTTAGAACAAGGCATAGTTTTCCCTGCTGGCTCTTTGGGCGGGAGACCCATCTCCAGCCGTATGGCCATTTTTGTGCCTGGCGCGGCCCCAAGTGGGAAAGGGTTTTGTAGAGGCTGAAGGCAGCAGGAAGGCCTGCAGCCCCGGGTCTGTGGGGCTACGCAAGCGGTTCCCAAAGAGCTTTAGAACAAGGCATACTTTTCCCTGCTGGCTCTTTGGGCGGGGGACCCATCTCCAGCCATAGGCCATTTTTGTGCCTGGCCCGGCGCCCAGAGGGAAATGGTGGTGTCGAGGCTGAAGGCAGCAGGAAAGCCTACAGCACCCAGGTCTGTGGGGCTACGCAAGCGGTTCCCAAAGAGCTTTAGAACAAGGCATAGTTTTCCCTGCTGGCTCTTTGGTCGTGGCACCCGTCTCCAGCCGTATGGCCATTTTTGTGCCTGGCATGGCGCCAAGTGGGAAAGGGTGGTTTTGAGGCTGAAGGCAGCAGGAATGCCCGCAGCTCCCAGGTCTCTGGGACTACGCAAGCGGTTCCCAAAGAGCTTTAGAACAAGGCATAGTTTACCCTGCTGGCTCCTTGGGCGGGGGACCCATCTAAAGCCGTATGGCCATTTTTGTGCCTGGCGCGGCGCCAAGTGGGAAAGGGTGGTTTTGAGGCTGAAGGCAGCAGGAAGGCCCGCAGCCCCCAGGTCTGTGGGTCTACGCAAGCGGTGCCCAAAGAGCTTTAGAACAAGGCATAGTTTTCCCTGCTGGCTCTTTGGGCGGGAGACCCATCTCCAGCCGTATGGCCATTTTTGTGCTTGGCGCGGCGCCAAGTGGGAAAGTGTGGTTTTGAGGCTGAAGGCAGCAGGAAGGCCCGCAGCCCCCAGGTCTGTGGGGCTACGCAAGCGGTTCCCAAAGAGCTTTAGAACAAGGCATAATTTTCCCTGATGGCTCCTTGGGCGGGGGACCCATCTCCAGCCGTATGGCCATTTTTGTGCCTGGCGCGGCGCCAAGTGGGAAAGGGTGGTTTTGAGGCTGAAGGCAGCAGGAAAGCCCGCAGCCCCCAGGTCTGTGGGTCTACGCAAGCGGTTCCCAAAGAGCTTTAGAACAAGGCATAGTTTTCCCTGCTGGCTCTTTGGGCGTGGGACCCATCTCCAGCCGTATGGCCATTTTTGTGCCTGGCGCGGCGCCAAGTGGGAAAGGGTGGTTTTGAGGCTGAAGGCAGCAGGAAGGCCTGCAGCCCCCAGGTCTGTGGGGCTACGCAAGCGGTTCCCAAAGAGCTTTAGAACAAGGCATAGTTTTCCCTGCTGGCTCTTTGGGCGGGGGACCCATCTCCAGCCGTATGGCCATTTTTGTGCCTGGCGCGGCGCCAAGTTGGAAAGGGTTTTGTAGAGGCTGAAGGCAGCAGGAAGGCCTGCAGCCCCCAGGTCTGTGGGGCTACGCAAGCGGTTCCCAAAGAGCTTTAGAACAAGGCATACTTTTCCCTGCTGGCTCTTTGGGCGGGGGACCCATCTCCAGCCATAGGCCATTTTTGTGCCTGGCCCGTCGCCCAGAGGTAAATGGTGGTGTCGAGGCTGAAGGCAGCAGGAAAGCCTACAGCACCCAGGTCTCTGGGGCTACGCAAGTGGTTCCCAAAGAGCTTTAGAACAAGGCATAGTTTTCCCTGCTGGCTCTTTGGTCGTGGCACCCGTCTCCAGCCGTATGGCCATTTTTGTGCCTGGCATGGTACCAAGTGGGAAAGGGTGGTTTTGAGGCTGAAGGCAGCAGGAAAGCCTGCAGCCCCCAGGTCTGTGGGTCTACGCAAGCGGTTCCCAAAGAGCTTTAGAACAAGGCATAGTTTACCCTGCTGGCTCCTTGGGCGGGGGACCCATCTCCAGCCGTATGGCCATTTTTGTGCCTGGCGCGGCGCCAAGTGGGAAAGGGTGGTTTTGAGGCTGAAGGCAGCAGGAAAGCCCGCAGCCCCCAGGTCTGTGGGTCTACGCAAGCGGTGCCCAAAGAGCTTTAGAACAAGGCATAGTTTTCCCTGCTGGCTCTTTGGGCGGGAGACCCATCTCCAGCCGTATGGCCATTTTTGTGCTTGGCGCGGCGCCAAGTGGGAAAGGGTGGTTTTGAGGCTGAAGGCAGCAGGAAGGCCTGCAGCCCCCAGGTCTGTGGGGCTACGCAAGCGGTTCCCAAAGAGCTTTAGAACAAGGCATAGTTTTCCCTGCTGGCTCCTTGGGGGGGGGACCCATCTCCAGCCGTATGGCCATTTTTGTGCCTGGCGCGGCGCCAAGTGGGAAAGGGTTTTGTCGAGGCTGAAGGCAGCAGGAAAGCCCGCAGCCCCCAGGTCTGTGGGTCTACGCAAGCGGTGCCCAAAGAGCTTTAGAACAAGGCATAGTTTTCCCTGCTGGCTCTTTGGGCGGGGGACCCATCTCCAGCCGTATGGCCATTTTTGTGCCTGGCGCGGCCCCAAGTGGGAAAGGGTTTTGTAGAGGCTGAAGGCAGCAGGAAGGCCTGCAGCCCCGGGTCTGTGGGGCTACGCAAGCGGTTCCCAAAGAGCTTTAGAACAAGGCATACTTTTCCCTGCTGGCTCTTTGGGCGGGGGACCCATCTCCAGCCATAGGCCATTTTTGTGCCTGGCCCGGCGCCCAGAGGGAAATGGTGGTGTCGAGGCTGAAGGCAGCAGGAAAGCCTACAGCACCCAGGTCTGTGGGGCTACGCAAGCGGTTCCCAAAGAGCTTTAGAACAAGGCATAGTTTTCCCTGCTGGCTCTTTGGTCGTGGCACCCGTCTCCAGCCGTATGGCCATTTTTGTGCCTGGCATGGCGCCAAGTGGGAAAGGGTGGTTTTGAGGCTGAAGGCAGCAGGAATGCCCGCAGCTCCCAGGTCTCTGGGACTACGCAAGCGGTTCCCAAAGAGCTTTAGAACAAGGCATAGTTTACCCTGCTGGCTCCTTGGGCGGGGGACCCATCTAAAGCCGTATGGCCATTTTTGTGCCTGGCGCGGCGCCAAGTGGGAAAGGGTGGTTTTGAGGCTGAAGGCAGCAGGAAGGCCCGCAGCCCCCAGGTCTGTGGGTCTACGCAAGCGGTGCCCAAAGAGCTTTAGAACAAGGCATAGTTTTCCCTGCTGGCTCTTTGGGCGGGAGACCCATCTCCAGCCGTATGGCCATTTTTGTGCTTGGCGCGGCGCCAAGTGGGAAAGTGTGGTTTTGAGGCTGAAGGCAGCAGGAAGGCCCGCAGCCCCCAGGTCTGTGGGGCTACGCAAGCGGTTCCCAAAGAGCTTTAGAACAAGGCATAATTTTCCCTGATGGCTCCTTGGGCGGGGGACCCATCTCCAGCCGTATGGCCATTTTTGTGCCTGGCGCGGCGCCAAGTGGGAAAGGGTGGTTTTGAGGCTGAAGGCAGCAGGAAAGCCCGCAGCCCCCAGGTCTGTGGGTCTACGCAAGCGGTTCCCAAAGAGCTTTAGAACAAGGCATAGTTTTCCCTGCTGGCTCTTTGGGCGTGGGACCCATCTCCAGCCGTATGGCCATTTTTGTGCCTGGCGCGGCGCCAAGTGGGAAAGGGTGGTTTTGAGGCTGAAGGCAGCAGGAAGGCCTGCAGCCCCCAGGTCTGTGGGGCTACGCAAGCGGTTCCCAAAGAGCTTTAGAACAAGGCATAGTTTTCCCTGCTGGCTCTTTGGGCGGGGGACCCATCTCCAGCCGTATGGCCATTTTTGTGCCTGGCGCGGCGCCAAGTTGGAAAGGGTTTTGTAGAGGCTGAAGGCAGCAGGAAGGCCTGCAGCCCCCAGGTCTGTGGGGCTACGCAAGCGGTTCCCAAAGAGCTTTAGAACAAGGCATACTTTTCCCTGCTGGCTCTTTGGGCGGGGGACCCATCTCCAGCCATAGGCCATTTTTGTGCCTGGCCCGTCGCCCAGAGGTAAATGGTGGTGTCGAGGCTGAAGGCAGCAGGAAAGCCTACAGCACCCAGGTCTCTGGGGCTACGCAAGTGGTTCCCAAAGAGCTTTAGAACAAGGCATAGTTTTCCCTGCTGGCTCTTTGGTCGTGGCACCCGTCTCCAGCCGTATGGCCATTTTTGTGCCTGGCATGGTACCAAGTGGGAAAGGGTGGTTTTGAGGCTGAAGGCAGCAGGAAAGCCTGCAGCCCCCAGGTCTGTGGGTCTACGCAAGCGGTTCCCAAAGAGCTTTAGAACAAGGCATAGTTTTCCCTGCTGGCTCTTTGGGCGTGGGACCCATCTCCAGCCGTATGGCCATTTTTGTGCCTGGCGCGGCGCCAAGTGGGAAAGGGTGGTTTTGAGGCTGAAGGCAGCAGGAAGGCCTGCAGCCCCCAGGTCTGTGGGGCTACGCAAGCGGTTCCCAAAGAGCTTTAGAACAAGGCATAGTTTTCCCTGCTGGCTCTTTGGGCGGGGGACCCATCTCCAGCCGTATGGCCATTTTTGTGCCTGGCGCGGCGCCAAGTTGGAAAGGGTTTTGTAGAGGCTGAAGGCAGCAGGAAGGCCTGCAGCCCCCAGGTCTGTGGGGCTACGCAAGCGGTTCCCAAAGAGCTTTAGAACAAGGCATACTTTTCCCTGCTGGCTCTTTGGGCGGGGGACCCATCTCCAGCCATAGGCCATTTTTGTGCCTGGCCCGTCGCCCAGAGGTAAATGGTGGTGTCGAGGCTGAAGGCAGCAGGAAAGCCTACAGCACCCAGGTCTCTGGGGCTACGCAAGTGGTTCCCAAAGAGCTTTAGAACAAGGCATAGTTTTCCCTGCTGGCTCTTTGGTCGTGGCACCCGTCTCCAGCCGTATGGCCATTTTTGTGCCTGGCATGGTACCAAGTGGGAAAGGGTGGTTTTGAGGCTGAAGGCAGCAGGAAAGCCTGCAGCCCCCAGGTCTGTGGGTCTACGCAAGCGGTTCCCAAAGAGCTTTAGAACAAGGCATAGTTTACCCTGCTGGCTCCTTGGGCGGGGGACCCATCTCCAGCCGTATGGCCATTTTTGTGCCTGGCGCGGCGCCAAGTGGGAAAGGGTGGTTTTGAGGCTGAAGGCAGCAGGAAAGCCCGCAGCCCCCAGGTCTGTGGGTCTACGCAAGCGGTGCCCAAAGAGCTTTAGAACAAGGCATAGTTTTCCCTGCTGGCTCTTTGGGCGGGAGACCCATCTCCAGCCGTATGGCCATTTTTGTGCTTGGCGCGGCGCCAAGTGGGAAAGGGTGGTTTTGAGGCTGAAGGCAGCAGGAAGGCCTGCAGCCCCCAGGTCTGTGGGGCTACGCAAGCGGTTCCCAAAGAGCTTTAGAACAAGGCATAGTTTTCCCTGCTGGCTCCTTGGGGGGGGGACCCATCTCCAGCCGTATGGCCATTTTTGTGCCTGGCGCGGCGCCAAGTGGGAAAGGGTTTTGTCGAGGCTGAAGGCAGCAGGAAAGCCCGCAGCCCCCAGGTCTGTGGGTCTACGCAAGCGGTGCCCAAAGAGCTTTAGAACAAGGCATAGTTTTCCCTGCTGGCTCTTTGGGCGGGGGACCCATCTCCAGCCGTATGGCCATTTTTGTGCCTGGCGCGGCCCCAAGTGGGAAAGGGTTTTGTAGAGGCTGAAGGCAGCAGGAAGGCCTGCAGCCCCGGGTCTGTGGGGCTACGCAAGCGGTTCCCAAAGAGCTTTAGAACAAGGCATACTTTTCCCTGCTGGCTCTTTGGGCGGGGGACCCATCTCCAGCCATAGGCCATTTTTGTGCCTGGCCCGGCGCCCAGAGGGAAATGGTGGTGTCGAGGCTGAAGGCAGCAGGAAAGCCTACAGCACCCAGGTCTGTGGGGCTACGCAAGCGGTTCCCAAAGAGCTTTAGAACAAGGCATAGTTTTCCCTGCTGGCTCTTTGGTCGTGGCACCCGTCTCCAGCCGTATGGCCATTTTTGTGCCTGGCATGGCGCCAAGTGGGAAAGGGTGGTTTTGAGGCTGAAGGCAGCAGGAATGCCCGCAGCTCCCAGGTCTCTGGGACTACGCAAGCGGTTCCCAAAGAGCTTTAGAACAAGGCATAGTTTACCCTGCTGGCTCCTTGGGCGGGGGACCCATCTAAAGCCGTATGGCCATTTTTGTGCCTGGCGCGGCGCCAAGTGGGAAAGGGTGGTTTTGAGGCTGAAGGCAGCAGGAAGGCCCGCAGCCCCCAGGTCTGTGGGTCTACGCAAGCGGTGCCCAAAAAGCTTTAGAACAAGGCATAGTTTTCCCTGCTGGCTCTTTGGGCGGGAGACCCATCTCCAGCCGTATGGCCATTTTTGTGCTTGGCGCGGCGCCAAGTGGGAAAGTGTGGTTTTGAGGCTGAAGGCAGCAGGAAGGCCCGCAGCCCCCAGGTCTGTGGGGCTACGCAAGCGGTTCCCAAAGAGCTTTAGAACAAGGCATAATTTTCCCTGATGGCTCCTTGGGCGGGGGACCCATCTCCAGCCGTATGGCCATTTTTGTGCCTGGCGCGGCGCCAAGTGGGAAAGGGTGGTTTTGAGGCTGAAGGCAGCAGGAAAGCCCGCAGCCCCCAGGTCTGTGGGTCTACGCAAGCGGTTCCCAAAGAGCTTTAGAACAAGGCATAGTTTTCCCTGCTGGCTCTTTGGGCGTGGGACCCATCTCCAGCCGTATGGCCATTTTTGTGCCTGGCGCGGCGCCAAGTGGGAAAGGGTGGTTTTGAGGCTGAAGGCAGCAGGAAGGCCTGCAGCCCCCAGGTCTGTGGGGCTACGCAAGCGGTTCCCAAAGAGCTTTAGAACAAGGCATAGTTTTCCCTGCTGGCTCTTTGGGCGGGGGACCCATCTCCAGCCGTATGGCCATTTTTGTGCCTGGCGCGGCGCCAAGTTGGAAAGGGTTTTGTAGAGGCTGAAGGCAGCAGGAAGGCCTGCAGCCCCCAGGTCTGTGGGGCTACGCAAGCGGTTCCCAAAGAGCTTTAGAACAAGGCATACTTTTCCCTGCTGGCTCTTTGGGCGGGGGACCCATCTCCAGCCATAGGCCATTTTTGTGCCTGGCCCGTCGCCCAGAGGTAAATGGTGGTGTCGAGGCTGAAGGCAGCAGGAAAGCCTACAGCACCCAGGTCTCTGGGGCTACGCAAGTGGTTCCCAAAGAGCTTTAGAACAAGGCATAGTTTTCCCTGCTGGCTCTTTGGTCGTGGCACCCGTCTCCAGCCGTATGGCCATTTTTGTGCCTGGCATGGTACCAAGTGGGAAAGGGTGGTTTTGAGGCTGAAGGCAGCAGGAAAGCCTGCAGCCCCCAGGTCTGTGGGTCTACGCAAGCGGTTCCCAAAGAGCTTTAGAACAAGGCATAGTTTACCCTGCTGGCTCCTTGGGCGGGGGACCCATCTCCAGCCGTATGGCCATTTTTGTGCCTGGCGCGGCGCCAAGTGGGAAAGGGTGGTTTTGAGGCTGAAGGCAGCAGGAAAGCCCGCAGCCCCCAGGTCTGTGGGTCTACGCAAGCGGTGCCCAAAGAGCTTTAGAACAAGGCATAGTTTTCCCTGCTGGCTCTTTGGGCGGGAGACCCATCTCCAGCCGTATGGCCATTTTTGTGCTTGGCGCGGCGCCAAGTGGGAAAGGGTGGTTTTGAGGCTGAAGGCAGCAGGAAGGCCTGCAGCCCCCAGGTCTGTGGGGCTACGCAAGCGGTTCCCAAAGAGCTTTAGAACAAGGCATAGTTTTCCCTGCTGGCTCCTTGGGGGGGGGACCCATCTCCAGCCGTATGGCCATTTTTGTGCCTGGCGCGGCGCCAAGTGGGAAAGGGTTTTGTCGAGGCTGAAGGCAGCAGGAAAGCCCGCAGCCCCCAGGTCTGTGGGTCTACGCAAGCGGTGCCCAAAGAGCTTTAGAACAAGGCATAGTTTTCCCTGCTGGCTCTTTGGGCGGGGGACCCATCTCCAGCCGTATGGCCATTTTTGTGCCTGGCGCGGCGCCAAGTGGGAAAGGGTGGTGTCGAGGCTGAAGGCAGCAGGGAGGCCTGCAGCCCCCAGGTCTGTGGGGCTACGCAAGCGGTTCCCAAAGAGCTTTAGAACAAGGCATAGTTTTCCCTGCTGCCTCCTTGGGCGGGGACCCATCTCCAGCCATAGGCCATTTTTGTGCCTGGCGCGGCGCCAAGTGGGAAAGGGTGGTGTCGAGGCTGAAGGCAGCAGGAAAGCCCGCAGCCCCCAGGTCTATGGGTCTACGCAAGCGGTTCCCAAAGAGCTTTAGAACAAGGCATAGTTTACCCTGCTGGCTCCTTGGGCGGGGGACCCATCTCCAGCCGTATGGCCATTTTTGTGCCTGGCGCGGCGCCAAGTGGGAAAGGGTTTTGTCGAGGTTGAAGGCAGCAGGAAAGCCCGCAGCCCCCAGGTCTGTGGGTCTACGCAAGTGGTTCCCAAAGAACTTTAGAACAAGGCATAGTTTTCCCTGCTGGCTCCTTGGACGGGAGACCCATCTCCAGCCATATGGCCATTTTTGTGCCTGGCGCGGCGCCAAGTGGGAAAGGGTGGTTTTGAGGCTGAAGGCAGCAGGAAAGCCCGCAGCCCCCAGGTCTGTGGGTCTACGCAAGCGGTGCCCAAAGAGCTTTAGAACAAGGCATAGTTTTCCCTGCTGCCTCCTTGGGCGGGGACCCATCTCCAGCCATAGGCCATTTTTGTGCCTGGCGCCGCGCCAAGTGGGAAAGGGTGGTGTCGAGGCTGAAGGCAGCAGGAAAGCCTGCAGCCCCCAGGTCTGTGGGTCTACGCAAGCGGTGCCCAAAGAGCTTTAGAACAAGGCATAGTTTACCCTGCTGGCTCCTTGGGCGGGGGACCCATCTCCAGCCGTATGGCCATTATTGTGCCTGGCGCAGCGCCAAGTGGGAAAGGGTGGTTTTGAGACTGAAGGCAGCAGGAAAGCCCGCAGCCCCCAGGTCTGTGGGTCTACGCAAGCGGTGCCCAAAGAGCTTTAGAACAAGGCATAGTTTTCCCTGCTGGCTCTTTGGGCGTGGGACCCATCTCCAGCCGTATGGCCATTTTTGTGCCTGGCGCGGCGCCAAGTGGGAAAGGGTGGTGTCGAGGTTGAAGGCAGCAGGAAGGCCTGCAGCCCCCAGGTCTGTGGGGCTACTCAAGCGGTTCCCAAAGAGCTTTAGAAAAAGGCATAGTTTTCCCTGCTGGCTCTTTGGGCGGGAGACCCATCTCCAGCCATATGGCCATTTTTGTGCCTGGCGCGGCGCCAAGTTGGAAAGGGTTTTGTAGAGGCTGAAGGCAGCAGGAAGGCCTACAGCCCCCAGGTCTGTGGGACTACGCAAGCGGTTCCCAAAGAGCTTTAGAACAAGGCATAGTTTTCCCTGCTGGCTCTTTGGGCGGGGGACCCATCTCCAGCCGTATGGCCATTTTTGTGCCTGGCCCGGCGCCCAGAGGGAAATGGTGGTGTCGAGGCTGAAGGCAGCAGGAAAGCCTACAGCACCCAGGTCTCTGGGGCTACGCAAGTGTTTCCCAAAGAGCTTTAGAACAAGGCATAGTTTTCCCTGCTGGCTCTTTGGTCGTGGCACCCGTCTCCAGCCGTATGGCCATTTTTGTGCCTGGCACGGCGCCAAGTGGGAAAGGGTGGTTTGGAGGCTGAAGGCAGCAGGAATGCCCGCAGCTCCCAGGTCTCTGGGACTATGCAAGCGGTTCCCAAAGAGCTTTAGAACAAGGCATAGTTTTCCCTGCTGGCTCCTTGGGCGGGGGGACCCATCTCCAGCCGTATGGCCATTTTTGTGCCTGGCGCGGCGCCAAGTGGGAAAGGGTGGCTTTGAGGCTGAAGGCAGCAGGAAAGCACGCAGCCCCCAGGTCTGTGGGTCTACGCAAGCGGTGCCCAAAGAGCTTTAGAACAAGGCATAGTTTTCCCTGCTGGCTCTTTGGGCGTGGGACCCATCTCCAGCCGTATGGCCATTTTTGTGCCTGGCGCGGTGCCAAGTGGGAAAGGGTGGTTTTGAGGCTGAAGGCAGCAGGAAGGCCTGCAGCCCCCAGGTCTGTGGGGCTACGCAAGCGGTGCCCAAAGAGCTTTAGAACAAGGCATAGTTTTCCCTGATGGCTCCTTGGGCGGGGGACCCATCTCCAGCCGTATGGCCATTTTTGTGCCTGGCGCGGCGCCAAGTGGGAAAGGGTTTTGTCGAGGCTGAAGGCAGCAGGAAAGCCCGCAGCCCCCAGGTCTGTGGGTCTACGCAAGTGGTTCCCAAAGAACTTTAGAACAAGGCATAGTTTTGCCTGCTGTCTCTTTGGGCGTGGGATCCATCTCCAGCCGTATGGCCATTTTTGTGCCTGGCGCGGCGCCAAGTGGGAAAGGGTGGTTTTGAGGCTGAAGGCAGCAGGAAAGCCCGCAGCCCCCAGGTCTGTGGGTCTACGCAAGTGGTGCCCAAAGAGCTTTAGAACAAGGCATAGTTTTCCCTGCTGCCTCCTTGGGCGGGGACCCATCTCCAGCCGTATGGCCATTATTGTGCCTGGCCCAGCGCCAAGTGGGAAAGGGTGGTTTTGAGACTGAAGGCAGCAGGAAAGCCCGCAGCCCCCAGGTCTGTGGGTCTACGCAAGCGGTGCCAAAAGAGCTTTAGAACAAGGCATAGTTTTCCCTGCTGGCTCTTTGGGCGGGGACCCATCTCCAGCCGTATGGCCATTTTTGTGCCTGGCGCGGCGCCAAGTGGGAAAGGGTGGTGTCGAGGCTGAAGGCAGCAGGAAGGCCTGCAGCCCCCAGGCCTGTGGGGCTACGCAAGCGGTTCCCAAAGAGCTTTAGAACAAGGCATAGTTTTCCCTGCTGGCTCTTTGGGCGGGAGACCCATCTCCAGCCGTATGGCCATTTTTGTGCCTGGCGCGGCGCCAAGTGGGAAAGGGTTTTGTAGAGGCTGAAGGCAGCAGGAAGGCCTGCAGCCCCGGGTCTGTGGGGCTACGCAAGCGGTTCCCAAAGAGCTTTAGAACAAGGCATACTTTTCCCTGCTGGCTCTTTGGGCGGGGGACCCATCTCCAGCCATAGGCCATTTTTGTGCCTGGCCCGGCGCCCAGAGGGAAATGGTGGTGTCGAGGCTGAAGGCAGCAGGAAAGCCTACAGCCCCCAGGTCTGTGGGGCTACGCAAGCGGTTCCCAAAGAGCTTTAGAACAAGGCATAGTTTTCCCTGCTGGCTCTTTGGTCGTGGCACCCGTCTCCAGCCGTATGGCCATTTTTGTGCCTGGCACGGCGCCAAGTGGGAAAGGGTGGTTTGGAGGCTGAAGGCAGCAGGAATGCCCGCAGCTCCCAGGTCTCTGGGACTACGCAAGCGGTGCCCAAAGAGCTTTAGAACAAGGCATAGTTTTCCCTGCTGGCTCTTTGGGCGGGGGACCCATCTCCAGCCGTATGGCCATTTTTGTGCCTGGCGCGGCGCCAAGTGGGAAAGGGTGGTTTTGAGGCTGAAGGCAGCAGGAAGGCCCGCAGCCCCCAGGTCTGTGGGGCTACGCAAGCGGTTCCCAAAGAGCTTTAGAACAAGGCATAGTTTTCCCTGCTGGCTCCTTGGGCGGGGGACCCATCTCCAGCCGTATGGCCATTTTTGTGCCTGGCGCGGCGCCAAGTGGGAAAGGGTTTTGTCGAGGCTGAAGGCAGCAGGAAAGCCCGCAGCCCCTAGGTCTGTGGGTCTACGCAAGTGGTTCCCAAAGAACTTTAGAACAAGGCATAGTTTTCCCTGCTGGCTCTTTGGGCGGGAGACCCATCTCCAGCCGTATGGCCATTTTTGTGCTTGGCGCGGCGCCAAGTGGGAAAGGGTGGTTTTGAGGCTGAAGGCAGCAGGAAGGCCTGCAGCCCCCAGGTCTGTGGGTCTACGCAAGCGGTGCCCAAAGAGCTTTAGAACAAGGCATAGTTTTCCCTGATGGCTCCTTGGGCGGGGGACCCATCTCCAGCCGTATGGCCATTTTTATGCCTGGCGCGGCGCCAAGTGGGAAAGGGTTTTGTCGAGGCTGAAGGCAGCAGGAAAGCCAGCAGCCCCCAGGTCTGTGGGTCTACGCAAGTGGTTCCCAAAGAACTTTAGAACAAGGCATAGTTTTCCCTCCTGGCTCTTTGGACGGGAGACCCATCTCCAGCCGTATGGCCATTTTTGTGCCTGGCGCGGCGCCAAGTGGGAAAGGGTGGTTTTGAGGCTGAAGGCAGCAGGAAAGCCCGCAGCCCCCAGGTCTCTGGGGCTACGCAAGCGGTTCCCAAAGAGCTTTAGAACAAGGCATAGTTTTCCCTGCTGCCTCCTTGGGCGGGGACCCATCTCCAGCCATAGGCCATTTTTGTGCCTGGCGCGGCGCCAAGTGGGAAAGGGTGGTGTCGAGGCTGAAGGCAGCAGGAAAGCCTGCAGCCCCCAGGTCTGTGGGGCTACGCAAGCGGTTCCCAAAGAGCTTTAGAACAAGGCATAGTTTTCCCTGCTGGCTCTTTGGGCGGGAGACCCATCTCCAGCCATATGGCCATTTTTGTGCCTGGCGCGGCGCCAAGTGGGAAAGGGTTTTGTAGAGGCTGAAGGCAGCAGGAAGGCCTGCAGCCCCCAGGTCTGTGGGGCTACGCAAGCGGTTCCCAAAGAGCTTTAGAACAAGGCATAGTTTTCCCTGCTGGCTCTTTGGGCGGGGGACCCATCTCCAGCCATAGGCCATTTTTGTGCCTGGCCCGTCGCCCAGAGGGAAATGGTGGTGTCGAGGCTGAAGGCAGCAGGAAAGCCTACAGCACCCAGGTCTCTGGGGCTACGCAAGTGGTTCCCAAAGAGCTTTAGAACAAGGCATAGTTTTCCCTGCTGGCTCTTTGGTCGTGGCACCCGTCTCCAGCCGTATGGCCATTTTTGTGCCTGGCATGGCGCCAAGTGGGAAAGGGTGGTGTCGAGGATGAAGGCAGCAGGAATGCCCGCAGCTCCCAGGTCTCTGGGACTATGCAAGTGGTTCCCAAAGAGCTTTAGAACAAGGCATAGTTTTCCCTGCTGGCTCCTTGGGCGGGGGACCCATCTCCAGCCGTATGGCCATTTTTGTGCCTGGCGCGGCGCCAAGTGGGAAAGGGTGGTTTTGAGGCTGAAGGCAGCAGGAAAGCACGCAGCCCCCAGGTCTGTGGGTCTACGCAAGCGGTGCCCAAAGAGCTTTAGAACAAGGCATAGTTTTCCCTGCTGGCTCCTTGGGCGGGAGACCCATCTCCAGCCGTATGGCCATTTTTGTGCCTGGCGCGGCGCCAAGTGGGAAAGGGTGGTTTTGAGGCTGAAGGCAGCAGGAAGGCCTGCAGCCCCCAGGTCTGTGGGGCTACGCAAGCGGTTCCCAAAGAGCTTTAGAACAAGGCATACTTTTCCCTGCTGGCTCTTTGGGCGGGGGACCCATCTCCAGCCATACGCCATTTTTGTGCCTGGCCCGGCGCCCAGAGGGAAATGGTGGTGTCGAGGCTGAAGGCAGCAGGAAAGCCTACAGCCCCCAGGTCTGTGGGGCTACGCAAGCGGTTCCCAAAGAGCTTTAGAACAAGGCATAGTTTTCCCTGCTGGCTCTTTGGGCGGGGGACCCGTCTCCAGCCGTATGGCCATTTTTGTGCCTGGCACGGCACCAAGTGGGAAAGGGTGGTTTGGAGGCTGAAGGCAGCAGGAATGCCCGCAGCTCCCAGGTCTCTGGGACTACGCAAGCGGTTCCCAAAGAGCTTTAGAACAAGGCATAGTTTTCCCTGCTGGCTCTTTGGGCGGGGACCCATCTCCAGCCGTATGGCCATTTTTGTGCCTGGTGCGGCGCCAAGTGGGAAAGGGTGGTGTCGAGGCTGAAGGCAGCAGGAAGGCCTGCAGCCCCCAGGCCTGTGGGGCTACGCAAGCGGTTCCCAAAGAGCTTTAGAACAAGGCATAGTTTTCCCTGCTGGCTCTTTGGGCGGGAGACCCATCTCCAGCCGTATGGCCATTTTTGTGCCTGGCGCGGCGCCAAGTGGGAAAGGGTTTTGTAGAGGCTGAAGGCAGCAGGAAGGCCTGCAGCCCCGGGTCTGTGGGGCTACGCAAGCGGTTCCCAAAGAGCTTTAGAACAAGGCATACTTTTCCCTGCTGGCTCTTTGGGCGGGGGACCCATCTCCAGCCATAGGCCATTTTTGTGCCTGGCCCGGCGCCCAGAGGGAAATGGTGGTGTCGAGGCTGAAGGCAGCAGGAAAGCCTACAGCCCCCAGGTCTGTGGGGCTACGCAAGCGGTTCCCAAAGAGCTTTAGAACAAGGCATAGTTTTCCCTGCTGGCTCTTTGGTCGTGGCACCCGTCTCCAGCCGTATGGCCATTTTTGTGCCTGGCACGGCGCCAAGTGGGAAAGGGTGGTTTGGAGGCTGAAGGCAGCAGGAATGCCCGCAGCTCCCAGGTCTCTGGGACTACGCAAGCGGTTCCCAAAGAGCTTTAGAACAAGGCATAGTTTTCCCTGCTGGCTCTTTGGGCGGGGGACCCATCTCCAGCCGTATGGCCATTTTTGTGCCTGGCGCGGCGCCAAGTGGGAAAGGGTGGTTTTGAGGCTGAAGGCAGCAGGAAGGCCCGCAGCCCCCAGGTCTGTGGGGCTACGCAAGCGGTTCCCAAAGAGCTTTAGAACAAGGCATAGTTTTCCCTGCTGGCTCCTTGGGCGGGGGACCCATCTCCAGCCGTATGGCCATTTTTGTGCCTGGCGCGGCGCCAAGTGGGAAAGGGTTTTGTCGAGGCTGAAGGCAGCAGGAAAGCCCGCAGCCCCTAGGTCTGTGGGTCTACGCAAGTGGTTCCCAAAGAACTTTAGAACAAGGCATAGTTTTCCCTGCTGGCTCTTTGGGCGGGAGACCCATCTCCAGCCGTATGGCCATTTTTGTGCTTGGCGCGGCGCCAAGTGGGAAAGGGTGGTTTTGAGGCTGAAGGCAGCAGGAAGGCCTGCAGCCCCCAGGTCTGTGGGTCTACGCAAGCGGTGCCCAAAGAGCTTTAGAACAAGGCATAGTTTTCCCTGATGGCTCCTTGGGCGGGGGACCCATCTCCAGCCGTATGGCCATTTTTGTGCCTGGCGCGGCGCCAAGTGGGAAAGGGTTTTGTCGAGGCTGAAGGCAGCAGGAAAGCCCGCAGCCCCCAGGTCTGTGGGTCTACGCAAGTGGTTCCCAAAGAACTTTAGAACAAGGCATAGTTTTCCCTCCTGGCTCCTTGGACGGGAGACCCATCTCCAGCCGTATGGCCATTTTTGTGCCTGGCGCGGCGCCAAGTGGGAAAGGGTGGTTTTGAGGCTGAAGGCAGCAGGAAAGCCCGCAGCCCCCAGGTCTCTGGGGCTACGCAAGCGGTTCCCAAAGAGCTTTAGAACAAGGCATAGTTTTCCCTGCTGCCTCCTTGGGCGGGGACCCATCTCCAGCCATAGGCCATTTTTGTGCCTGGCGCGGCGCCAAGTGGGAAAGGGTGGTGTCGAGGCTGAAGGCAGCAGGAAAGCCTGCAGCCCCCAGGTCTGTGGGGCTACGCAAGCGGTTCCCAAAGAGCTTTAGAACAAGGCATAGTTTTCCCTGCTGGCTCTTTGGGCGGGGGACCCATCTCCAGCCATAGGCCATTTTTGTGCCTGGCCCGTCGCCCAGAGGGAAATGGTGGTGTCGAGGCTGAAGGCAGCAGGAAAGCCTACAGCACCCAGGTCTCTGGGGCTACGCAAGTGGTTCCCAAAGAGCTTTAGAACAAGGCATAGTTTTCCCTGCTGGCTCCTTGGGCGGGGGACCCATCTCCAGCCGTATGGCCATTTTTGTGCCTGGCGCGGCGCCAAGTGGGAAAGGGTGGTTTTGAGGCTGAAGGCAGCAGGAAAGCACGCAGCCCCCAGGTCTGTGGGTCTACGCAAGCGGTGCCCAAAGAGCTTTAGAACAAGGCATAGTTTTCCCTGCTGGCTCCTTGGGCGGGAGACCCATCTCCAGCCGTATGGCCATTTTTGTGCCTGGCGCGGCGCCAAGTGGGAAAGGGTGGTTTTGAGGCTGAAGGCAGCAGGAAGGCCTGCAGCCCCCAGGTCTGTGGGGCTACGCAAGCGGTTCCCAAAGAGCTTTAGAACAAGGCATACTTTTCCCTGCTGGCTCTTTGGGCGGGGGACCCATCTCCAGCCATAGGCCATTTTTGTGCCTGGCCCGGCGCCCAGAGGGAAATGGTGGTGTCGAGGCTGAAGGCAGCAGGAAAGCCTACAGCCCCCAGGTCTGTGGGGCTACGCAAGCGGTTCCCAAAGAGCTTTAGAACAAGGCATAGTTTTCCCTGCTGGCTCTTTGGTCGTGGCACCCGTCTCCAGCCGTATGGCCATTTTTGTGCCTGGCACGGCGCCAAGTGGGAAAGGGTGGTTTGGAGGCTGAAGGCAGCAGGAATGCCCGCAGCTCCCAGGTCTCTGGGACTACGCAAGCGGTTCCCAAAGAGCTTTAGAACAAGGCATAGTTTTCCCTGCTGGCTCTTTGGGCGGGGGACCCATCTCCAGCCGTATGGTCATTTTTGTGCCTGGCGCGGCGCCAAGTGGGAAAGGGTGGTTTTGAGGCTGAAGGCAGCAGGAAGGCCCGCAGCCCCCAGGTCTGTGGGGCTACGCAAGCGGTTCCCAAAGAGCTTTAGAACAAGGCATAGTTTTCCCTGCTGGCTCCTTGGGCGGGGGACCCATCTCCAGCCGTATGGCCATTTTTGTGCCTGGCGCGACGCCAAGTGGGAAAGGGTTTTGTCGAGGCTGAAGGCAGCAGGAAAGCCCGCAGCCCCTAGGTCTGTGGGTCTACGCAAGTGGTTCCCAAAGAACTTTAGAACAAGGCATAGTTTTCCCTGCTGGCTCTTTGGGCGGGAGACCCATCTCCAGCCGTATGGCCATTTTTGTGCTTGGCGCGGCGCCAAGTGGGAAAGGGTGGTTTTGAGGCTGAAGGCAGCAGGAAGGCCTGCAGCCCCCAGGTCTGTGGGTCTACGCAAGCGGTGCCCAAAGAGCTTTAGAACAAGGCATAGTTTTCCCTGATGGCTCCTTGGGCGGGGGACCCATCTCCAGCCGTATGGCCATTTTTATGCCTGGCGCGGCGCCAAGTGGGAAAGGGTTTTGTCGAGGCTGAAGGCAGCAGGAAAGCCCGCAGCCCCCAGGTCTGTGGGTCTACGCAAGTGGTTCCCAAAGAACTTTAGAACAAGTCATAGTTTTCCCTCCTGGCTCCTTGGACGGGAGACTCATCTCCACCCGTATGGCCATTTTTGTGCCTGGCGCGGCGCCAAGTGGGAAAGGGTGGTTTTGAGGCTGAAGGCAGCAGGAAAGCCCGCAGCCCCCAGGTCTCTGGGGCTACGCAAGCGGTTCCCAAAGAGCTTTAGAACAAGGCATAGTTTTCCCTGCTGCCTCCTTGGGCGGGGACCCATCTCCAGCCATAGGCCATTTTTGTGCCTGGCGCGGCGCCAAGTGGGAAAGGGTGGTGTCGAGGCTGAAGGCAGCAGGAAAGCCTGCAGCCCCCAGGTCTGTGGGGCTACGCAAGCGGTTCCCAAAGAGCTTTAGAACAAGGCATAGTTTTCCCTGCTGGCTCTTTGGGCGGGAGACCCATCTCCAGCCATATGGCCATTTTTGTGCCTGGCGCGGCGCCAAGTGGGAAAGGGTTTTGTAGAGGCTGAAGGCAGCAGGAAGGCCTGCAGCCCCCAGGTCTGTGGGGCTACGCAAGCGGTTCCCAAAGAGCTTTAGAACAAGGCATAGTTTTCCCTGCTGGCTCTTTGGGCGGGGGACCCATCTCCAGCCATAGGCCATTTTTGTGCCTGGCCCGTCGCCCAGAGGGAAATGGTGGTGTCGAGGCTGAAGGCAGCAGGAAAGCCTACAGCACCCAGGTCTCTGGGGCTACGCAAGTGGTTCCCAAAGAGCTTTAGAACAAGGCATAGTTTTCCCTGCTGGCTCTTTGGTCGTGGCACCCGTCTCCAGCCGTATGGCCATTTTTGTGCCTGACACGGCGCCAAGTGGGAAAGGGTGGTGTCGAGGATGAAGGCAGCAGGAATGCCCGCAGCTCCCAGGTCTCTGGGACTATGCAAGTGGTTCCCAAAGAGCTTTAGAACAAGGCATAGTTTTCCCTGCTGGCTCCTTGGGCGGGGGACCCATCTCCAGCCGTATGGCCATTTTTGTGCCTGGCGCGGCGCCAAGTGGGAAAGGGTGGTTTTGAGGCTGAAGGCAGCAGGAAAGCACGCAGCCCCCAGGTCTGTGGGTCTACGCAAGCGGTGCCCAAAGAGCTTTAGAACAAGGCATAGTTTTCCCTGCTGGCTCCTTGGGCGGGAGACCCATCTCCAGCCGTATGGCCATTTTTGTGCCTGGCGCGGCGCCAAGTGGGAAAGGGTGGTTTTGAGGCTGAAGGCAGCAGGAAGGCCTGCAGCCCCCAGGTCTGTGGGGCTACGCAAGCGGTTCCCAAAGAGCTTTAGAACAAGGCATAGTTTTCCCTGCTGGCTCCTTGGGCAGGGGACCCATCTCCAGCCGTATGGCCATTTTTGTGCCTGGCGCGGCGCCAAGTGGGAAAGGGTTTTCTCGAGGCTGAAGGCAGCAGGAAAGCCCGCAGCCCCCAGGTCTGTGGGTCTACGCAAGTGGTTCCCAAAGAACTTTAGAACAAGGCATAGTTTTCCCTGCTGGCTCCTTGGACGGGAGACCCATCTCCAGCCGTATGGCCATTTTTGTGCCTGGCGCGGCGCCAAGTGGGAAAGGGTGGTTTTGAGGCTGAAGGCAGCAGGAAAGCCCGCAGCCCCCAGGTCTGTTGGTCTACGCAAGCGGTGCCCAAAGAGCTTTAGAACAAGGCATAGTTTTCCCTGCTGCCTCCTTGGGCGGGGACCCATCTCCAGCCATAGGCCATTTTTGTGCCTGGCGCGGCGCCAAGTGGGAAAGGGTGGTGTCGAGGCTGAAGGCAGCAGGAAAGCCTGCAGCCCCCAGGTCTGTGGGGCTACGCAAGCGGTTCCCAAAGAGCTTTAGAACAAGGCATAGTTTTCCCTGCTGGCTCTTTGGGCGTGGGACCCATCTCCAGCCGTATGGCCATTTTTGTGCCTGGCGCGGCGCCAAGTGGGAAAGGGTGGTGTTGAGGCTGAAGGCAGCAGGAAGGCCTGCAGCCCCCAGGTCTGTGGGGCTACGCAAGCGGTTCCCAAAGAGCTTTAGAACAAGGCATAGTTTTCCCTGCTGGCTCTTTGGGCGGGGGACCCATCTCCAGCCATAGGCCATTTTTGTGCCTGGCGCAGCGCCCAGAGGGAAATGGTGGTGTCGAGGCTGAAGGCAGCAGGAAAGCCTACAGCACCCAGGTCTCTGGGGCTACGCAAGTGGTTCCCAAAGAGCTTTAGAACAAGGCATAGTTTTCCCTGCTGGCTCTTTGGTCGTGGCACCCGTCTCCAGCCGTATGGCCATTTTTGAGCCTGACACGGCGCCAAGTGGGAAAGGGTGGTGTCGAGGCTGAAGGCAGCAGGAATGCCCGCAGCTCCCAGGTCTCTGGGACTATGCAAGCGGTTCCCAAAGAGCTTTAGAACAAGGCATAGTTTTCCCTGCTGGCTCCTTGGGCGGGGGACCCATCTCCAGCCGTATGGCCATTTTTGTGCCTGGCGCGGCGCCAAGTGGGAAAGGGTGGTTTTGAGGCTGAAGGCAGCAGGAAAGCACGCAGCCCCCAGGTCTGTGGGTCTACGCAAGCGGTGCCCAAAGAGCTTTAGAACAAGGCATAGTTTTCCCTGCTGGCTCTTTGGGCGGGAGACCCATCTCCAGCCGTATGGCCATTTTTGTGCCTGGCGCGGCGCCAAGTGGGAAAGGGTGGTGTCGAGGCTGAAGGCAGCAGGAAGGCCTGCAGCCCCCAGGTCTGTGGGGCTACGCAAGCGGTTCCCAAAGAGCTTTAGAACAAGGCATAGTTTTCCCTGCTGGCTCTTTGGGCGGGAGACCCATCTCCAGCCCTATGGCCATTTTTGTGCCTGGCGCGGCGCCAAGTGGGAAAGGGTGGTTTTGAGGCTGAAGGCAGCAGGAAAGCCCGCAGCCCCCAGGTCTGTGGGGCTACGCAAGTGGTGCCCAAAGAGCTTTAGAACAAGGCATAGTTTTCCCTTCTGCCTCCTTGGGCGGGGACCCATCTCCATTCAAAGGCCATTTTTGTGCCTGGCGCGGCGCCAAGTGGGAAAGGGTGGTTTTGAGGCTGAAGGCAGCAGGAAAGCCTGCAGCCCCCAGGTCTGTGGGGCTACGCAAGCGGTTCCCAAAGAGCTTTAGAACAAGGCATAGTTTTCCCTGCTGGCTCTTTGGGCGGGGGACCCATCTCCAGCCGTATGGCCATTATTGTGCCTGGCGCAGCGCCAAGTGGGAAAGGGTGGTTTTGAGACTGAAGGCAGCAGGAAAGCCCGCAGCCCCCAGGTCTGTGGGGCTACGCAAGCGGTGCCAAAAGAGCTTTAGAACAAGGCATAGTTTTCCCTGCTGGCTCTTTGGGCGTGGGACCCATCTCCAGCCGTATGGCCATTTTTGTGCCTGGCGCGGCGCCAAGTGGGAAAGGGTGGTGTCGAGGCTGAAGGCAGCAGGAAGGCCTGCAGACCCCAGGTCTGTGGGGCTACGCAAGCGGTTCCCAAAGAGCTTTAGAACAAGGCATAGTTTTCCCTGCTGGCTCTTTGGGCGGGGGACCCATCTCCAGCCATAGGCCATTTTTGTGCCTGGCCCGGCGCCCAGAGGGAAATGGTGGTGTCGAGGCTGAAGGCAGCAGGAAAGCCTACAGCACCCAGGTCTCTGGGGCTACGCAAGTGGTTCCCAAAGAGCTTTAGAACAAGGCATAGTTTTCCCTGCTGGCTCTTTGGTCGTGGCACCCGTCTCCAGCCGTATGGCCATTTTTGTGTCTGACACGGCGCCAAGTGGGAAAGGGTGGTGTCGAGGCTGAAGGCAGCAGGAATGCCCGCAGCTCCCAGGTCTCTGGGACTATGCAAGCGGTTCCCAAAGAGCTTTAGAACAAGGCATAGTTTTCCCTGCTGGCTCCTTGGGCGGGGGACCCATCTCCAGCCGTATGGCCATTTTTGTGCCTGGCGCGGCGCCAAGTGGGAAAGGGTGGTTTTGAGGCTGAAGGCAGCAGGAAAGCACGCAGCCCCCAGGTCTGTGGGTCTACGCAAGCGGTGCCCAAAGAGCTTTAGAACAAGGCATAGTTTTCCCTGCTGGCTCTTTGGGCGGGAGACCCATCTCCAGCCGTATGGCCATTTTTGTGCCTGGCGCGGCGCCAAGTGGGAAAGGGTGGTTTTGAGGCTGAAGGCAGCAGGAAAGCACGCAGCCCCCAGGTCTGTGGGTCTACGCAAGCGGTGCCCAAAGAGCTTTAGAACAAGGCATAGTTTTCCCTGCTGGCTCCTTGGGCGGGAGACCCATCTCCAGCCGTATGGCCATTTTTGTGCCTGGCGCGGCGCCAAGTGGGAAAGGGTTTTGTAGAGGCTGAAGGCAGCAGGAAGGCCTGCAGCCCCAGGTCTGTGGGGCTACGCAAGCGGTTCCCAAAGAGCTTTAGAACAAGGCATACTTTTACCTGCTGGCTCTTTGGGCGGGGGACCCATCTCCAGCCATAGGCCATTTTTGTGCCTGGCCCGGCGCCCAGAGGGAAATGGTGGTGTCGAGGCTGAAGGCAGCAGGAAAGCCTACAGCACCCAGGTCTGTGGGGCTACGCAAGCGGTTCCCAAAGAGCTTTAGAACAAAGCATAGTTTTCCCTGCTGGCTCTTTGGTCGTGGCACCCGTTTCCAGCCGTATGGCCATTTTTGTGCCTGGCACGGCGCCAAGTGGGAAAGGGTGGTTTGGAGGCTGAAGGCAGCAGGAATGCCCGCAGCTCCCAGGTCTCTGGGACTACGCAAGCGGTTCCCAAAGAGCTTTAGAACAAGGCATAGTTTTCCCTGCTGGCTATTTGGGCGGGAGACCCATCTCCAGCCGTATGGCCATTTTTGTGCCTGGCGCGGCGCCAAGTGGGAAAGGGTTTTGTCGAGGCTGAAGGCAGCAGGAAAGCCCGCAGCCCCGAGGTCTGTGGGTCTACGCAAGTGGTTCCCAAAGAACTTTAGAACAAGGCATAGTTTTCCCTGCTGGCTCTTTGGGCGGGGGACCCATCTCCAGCCGTATGGCCATTTTTGTGCCTGGCGCGGCGCCAAGTGGGAAAGGGTGGTTTTGAGGCTGAAGGCAGCAGGAAAGCCCCCAGCCCCCAGGTCTGTGGGTCTACGCAAGCGGTGCCCAAAGAGCTTTAGAACAAGGCATAGTTTTCCCTGCTGCCTCCTTGGGCAGGGGACCCATCTCCAGCCATAGGCCATTTTTGTGCCTGGCGCGGCGCCAAGTGGGAAAGGGTGGTTTTGAGGCTGAAAGCAGCAGGAATGCCCGCAGCTCCCAGGTCTCTGGGACTACGCAAGCGGTTCCCAAAGAGCTTTAGAACAAGGCATAGTTTTCCCTGCTGGCTCTTTGGGCGTGGGACCCATCTCCAGCCGTATGGCGATTATTGTGCCTGGCGCAGCGCCAAGTGGGAAAGGGTGGTTTTGAGACTGAAGGCAGCAGGAAAGCCCGCAGCCCCCAGGTCTGTGGGTCTACGCAAGCGGTGCCCAAAGAGCTTTAGAACAAGGCATAGTTTTCCCTGCTGGCTCTTTGGGCGGGAGACCCATCTCCAGCCGTATGGCCATTTTTGTGCCTGGCGCGGCGCCAAGTGGGAAAGGGTGGTTTTGAGGCTGAAGGCAGCAGGAAAGACCGCAGCCCCCAGGTCTGTGGGTCTACCTAAGCGGTGCCCAAAGAGCTTTAGAACAAGGCATAGTTTTCCCTGCTGGCTCTTTGGGCGGGAGACCCATCTCCAGCCGTATGGCCATTTTTGAGCCTGGCGCGGCGCCAAGTGGGAAAGGGTGGTTTTGAGGCTGAAGGCAGCAGGAAGGCCCGCAGCCCCCAGGTCTGTGGGGCTACGCAAGCGGTGCCCAAAGAGCTTTAGAACAAGGCATAGTTTTCCCTGCTGGCTCTTTGGGCAGGGGACCCATCTCCAGCCGTATGGCCATTATTGTGCCTGGCGCAGCGCCAAGTGGGAAAGGGTGGTTTTGAGACTGAAGGCAGCAGGAAAGCCCGCAGCCCCCAGGTCTGTGGGTCTACACAAGCGGTGCCCAAAGAGCTTTAGAACAAGGCACAGTTTTCCCTGCTGTGTCTTTGGGCGGGAGACCCATCTCCAGCCGTATGGCCATTTATGTGCCTGGCGCGGCGCCAAGTGGGAAAGGGTGGTTTTGAGGCTGAAGGCAGCAGGAAAGCCCGCAGCCCCCAGGTCTGTGGGTCTACGTAAGCGGTGCCCAAAGAGCTTTAGAACAAGGCATAGTTTTCCCTGCTGGCTCCTTGGACGGGGACCCATCTCCAGCCATAGGCCATTTTTGTGCCTGGCGCGGCGCCAAGTGGGAAAGGGTGGTTTTGAGGCTGAAGGCAGCAGGAAGGCCCGCAGCCCCCAGGTCTGTGGGGCTACGCAAGCGACTCCCAAAGAGCTTTAGAACAAGGCATAGTTTTCCCTGCTGGCTCTTTGGGCGGGGGACCCATCTCCAGCCGTATGGCCATTTTTGTTCCTGGCGCGGCGCCCAGAGGGAAAGGGTGGTTTTGAGGCTGAAGGCAGCAGGAAAGACCGCAGCCCCCAGGTCTGTGGGTCTACGCAAGCGGTTCCCAAAGAGCTTTAGAACAAGGCATAGTTTTCCCTGCTGGCTCTTTGGGCATGGGACCCATCTCTAGCCATAGGCCATTTTTGTGCCTGGCGCCGCACCAAGTGGGAAAGGGTGGTGTCGAGGCTGAAGGCAGCAGGAAGGCCTGCAGCCCCCAGGTCTGTGGGGCTACGCAAGCGGTTCCCAAAGAGCTTTAGAACAAGGCATAGTTTTCCCTGCTGGCTCTTTGGGCGTGGGACCCATCTCCAGCCATAGGCTTTTTTTGTGCCTGGCCCGGCGCCCAGAGGGAAATGGTGGTGTCGAGGCTGAAGGCAGCAGGAAAGCCTACAGCACCCAGGTCTCTGGGGCTACGCAAGTGGTTCCCAAAGAGCTTTAGAACAAGGCATAGTTTTCCCTGCTGGCTCTTTGGTCGTGGCACCCGTCTCCAGCCGTATGGCCATTTTTGTACCTGGCATGGCGCCAAGTGGGAAAGGGTGGTTTGGAGGCTGAAGGCAGCAGGAATGCCCGCAGCTCCCAGGTCTCTGGGACTACGCAAGCGGTTCCCAAAGAGCTTTAGAACAAGGCATAGTTTTCCCTGCTGGCTCTTTGGG
This sequence comes from Rissa tridactyla, assembly GCF_028500815.1. Taxonomy (NCBI): domain Eukaryota; kingdom Metazoa; phylum Chordata; class Aves; order Charadriiformes; family Laridae; genus Rissa; species Rissa tridactyla. The sequence goes on from NW_026529426.1 coordinate 54,664, forward strand.
CGGGGGACCCATCTCCAGCCGTATGGCCATTTTTGTGCCTGGCGCGGCGCCCAGAGGGAAAGGGTGGTTTTGAGGCTGAAGGCAGCAGGAAAGACCGCAGCCCCCAGGTCTGTGGGTCTACGCAAGCGGTTCCCAAAGAGCTTTAGAACAAGGCATAGTTTTCCCTGCTGGCTCTTTGGGCATGGGACCCATCTCTAGCCATAGGCCATTTTTGTGCCTGGCGCCGCACCAAGTGGGAAAGGGTGGTGTCGAGGCTGAAGGCAGCAGGAAGGCCTGCAGCCCCCAGGTCTGTGGGGCTACGCAAGCGGTTCCCAAAGAGCTTTAGAACAAGGCATAGTTTTCCCTGCTGGCTCTTTGGGCGTGGGACCCGTCTCCAGCCATAGGCCTTTTTTGTGCCTGGCCCGGCGCCCAGAGGGAAATGGTGGTGTCGAGGCTGAAGGCAGCAGGAAAGCCCGCAGCCCCCAGGTCTGTGGGTCTACGCAAGTGGTTCCCAAAGAACTTTAGAACAAGGCATAGTTTTCCCTGCTGGCTCTTTGGGCGGGAGACCCATCTCCAGCCATAGGCCATTTTTGTGACTGGCCCGGCGCCCAGAGGGAAATGGTGGTGTCGAGGCTGAAGGCAGCAGGAAAGCCTACAGCACGTAGGTCTCTGGGGCTACGCAAGTGGTTCCCAAAGAGCTTTAGAAGAAGGCATAGTTTTCCCTGCTGGCTCTTTGGTCGTGGCACCTGTCTCCAGCCGTATGGCCATTTTTGTGCCTGGCGCGGCGCCAAGTGGGAAAGGGTGGTTTTGAGGCTGAAGGCAGCAGGAAAGCCCGCGGCCCCCAGGTCTCTGGGACTACGCAAGCGGTGCCCAAAGAGCTTTAGAACAAGGCATAGTTTTCCCTGCTGCCTCCTTGGGCGGGGACCCATCTCCAGCCGTATGGCCATTTTTGTGCCTGGCGCGGCGCCAAGTGGGAAAGGGTGGTGTCGAGGCTGAAGGCAGCAGGAAAGCCTGCAGCCCCCAGGTCTGTGGGGCTACGCAAGTGGTTTCCAAAGAGCTTTAGAACAAGGCATAGTTTTCCCTGCTGGCTCTTTGGTCGTGGCACCCGTCTCCAGCCGTATGGCCATTTTTGTGCCTGGCATGGCGCCAAGTGGGAAAGGGTGGTTTTGAGGCTGAAGGCAGCAGGAATGCCCGCAGCTCCCAGGTCTCTGGGACTACGCAAGCGATTCCCAAAGAGCTTTAGAACAAGGCATAGTTTACCCTGCTGGCTCCTTGGGCGGGGGACCCATCTCCAGCCGTATGGCCATTTTTGTGCCTGGCGCGGCGCCAAGTGGGAAAGGGTGGTTTTGAGGCTGAAGGCAGCAGGAAGGCCCGCAGCCCCCAGGTCTGTGGGTCTACGCAAGCGGTGCCCAAAGAGCTTTAGAACAAGGCATAGTTTTCCCTGCTGGCTCCTTGGGCAGGGGACCCATCTCCAGCCGTATGGCCATTTTTGTGCCTGGCGCGGCGCCAAGTGGGAAAGGGTGGTGTCGAGGCTGAAGGCAGCAGGAAGGCCTGCAGCCCCCAGGTCTGTGGGGCTACGCAAGCGGTTCCCAAAGAGCTTTAGAACAAGGCATAGTTTTCCCTGCTGGCTCTTTGGGCGGGAGACCGATCTCCAGCCGTATGGCCATTTTTGTGCCTGGCGCGGCGCCAAGTGGGAAAGGGTTTTGTCGAGGCTGAAGGCAGCAGGAAAGCCCGCAGCCCCCAGGTCTGTGGGTCTACGCAAGTGGTTCCCAAAGAACTTTAGAACAAGGCATAGTTTTCCCTGCTGGCTCTTTGGGCGGGAGACCCATCTCCAGCCGTATGGCCATTTTTGTGCCTGGCGCGGCGCCAAGTGGGAAAGGGTGGTTTTGAGACTGAAGGCAGCAGGAAAGCCTGCAGCCCCCAGGTCTGTGGGTCTACGCAAGCGGTGCCCAAAGAGCTTTAGAACAAGGCATAGTTTTCCCTGCTGCCTCCTTGTGCGGGGACCCATCTCTAGCCATAGGCCATTTTTGTGCCTGGCGCGGCGCCAAGTGGGAAAGGGTGGTGTCGAGGCTGAAGGCAGCAGGAAAGCCCGCAGCCCCCAGGTCTGTGGGGCTACGCAAGCGGTTCCCAAAGAGCTTTAGAACAAGGCATAGTTTTCCCTGCTGGCTCTTTGGGCGGGGGACCCATCTCCAGCCGTATGGCCATTATTGTGCCTGGCGCAGCGCCAAGTGGGAAAGGGTGGTTTTGAGACTGAAGGCAGCAGGAAAGTCCGCAGCCCCCAGGTCTGTGGGTCTACGCAAGCGGTGCCCAAAGAGTTTTAGAACAAGGCATAGTTTTCCCTGCTGGCTCTTTGGGCGTGGGACCCATCTCCAGCCGTATGGCCATTTTTGTGCCTGGCGCGGCGCCAAGTGGGAAAGGGTGGTGTCGAGGCTGAAGGCAGCAGGAAAGCCCGCAGCCCCCAGGTCTGTGGGGCTACGCAAGCGGTTCCCAAAGAGCTTTAGAACAAGGCATAGTTTTCCCTGCTGGCTCTTTGGGCGGGGGACCCATCTCCAGCCGTATGGCCATTTTTGTGCCTGGCCCGGCGCCCAGAGGGAAATGGTGGTGTCGAGGCTGAAGGCAGCAGGAAAGCCTACAGCACGTAGGTCTCTGGGGCTACGCAAGTGGTTCCCAAAGAGCTTTAGAACAAGGCATAGTTTTCCCTGCTGGCTCTTTGGTCGTGGCACCCGTCTCCAGCCGTATGGCCATTTTTGTGCCTGGCGCGGCGCCAAGTGGGAAAGGGTGGTTTTGAGGCTGAAGGCAGCAGGAAAGCCCGCAGCCCCCAGGTCTGTGGGTCTACGCAAGCGGTGCCCAAAGAGCTTTAGAACAAGGCATAGTTTTCCCTGCTGGCTCCTTGGGCGGGGACCCATCTCCAGCCAAAGGCCATTTTTGTGCCTGGCGCGGCGCCAAGTGGGAAAGGGTGGTGTCGAGGCTGAAGGCAGCAGGAAAGCCCGCAGCCCCCAGGTCTGTGGGGCTACGCAAGCGGTTCCCAAAGAGCTTTAGAACAAGGCATAGTTTTCCCTGCTGGCTCTTTGGGCGGGGGACCCATCTCCAGCCGTATGGCCATTATTGTGCCTGGCGCAGCGCCAAGTGGGAAAGGGTGGTGTCGAGGCTGAAAGCAGCAGGAAAGCCCGCAGCCCCCAGGTCTGTGGGTCTACGCAAGCGGTGCCCAAAGAGCTTTAGAACAAGGCATAGTTTTCCCTGCTGGCTCTTTGGGCGTGGGACCCATCTCCAGCCGTATGGCCATTTTTGTGCCTGGCGCGGTGCCAAGTGGGAAAGGGTGGTGTCGAGGCTGAAGGCAGCAGGAAGGCCTGCAGCCCCCAGGCCTGTGGGGCTACGCAAGCGGTTCCCAAAGAGCTTTAGAACAAGGCATAGTTTTCCCTGCTGGCTCTTTGGGTGGGAGACCCATCTCCAGCCGTATGGCCATTTTTGTGCCTGGCGCGGCGCCAAGTGGGAAAGGGTTTTGTAGAGGCTGAAGGCAGCACGAAGGCCTGCAGCCCCAGGTCTGTGGGGCTACGCAAGCGGTTCCCAAAGAGCTTTAGAACAAGGCATACTTTTCCCTGCTGGCTCTTTGGGCGGGGGACCCATCTCCAGCCATAGGCCATTTTTGTGCCTGGCCCGGCGCCCAGAGGGAAAAGGTGGTGTCGAGGCTGAAGGCAGCAGGAAAGCCTACAGCACCCAGGTCTCTGGGGCTACGCAAGTGGTTCCCAAAGAGCTTTAGAACAAGGCATAGTTTTCCCTGCTGGCTCTTTGGTCGTGGCACCCGTCTCCAGCCGTATGGCCATTTTTGTGCCTGGCACGGCGCCAAGTGGGAAAGGGTGGTTTGGAGGCTGAAGGCAGCAGGAATGCCCGCAGCTCCCAGGTCTCTGGGACTACGCAAGCGATTCCCAAAGAGCTTTAGAACAAGGCATAGTTTTCCCTGCTGGCTCCTTGGGCGGGGGACCCATCTCCAGCCGTATGGCCATTTTTGTGCCTGGCGCGGCGCCAAGTGGGAAAGGGTGGTTTTGAGGCTGAAGGCAGCAGGAAAGCACGCAGCCCCCAGGTCTGTGGGTCTACGCAAGCGGTGCCCAAAGAGCTTTAGAACAAGGCATAGTTTTCCCTGCTGGCTCTTTGGGTGGGAGACCCATCTCCAGCCGTATGGCCATTTTTGTGCCTGGCGCAGCGCCAAGTGGGAAAGGGTGGTTTTGAGGCTGAAGGCAGCAGGAAGGCCCGCAGCCCCCAGGTCTGTGGGGCTACGCAAGCGGTTCCCAAAGACCTTTAGAACAAGGCATAGTTTTCCCTGCTGGCTCTTTGGGCGGGGGACCCATCTCCAGCCGTATGGCCATTTTTGTGCCTGGCGCGGCGCCAAGTGGGAAAGGGTTTTGTCGAGGCTGAAGGCAGCAGGAAAGCCCGCAGCCCCCAGGTCTGTGGGTCTACGCAAGTGGTTCCCAAAGAACTTTAGAACAAGGCATAGTTTTCCCTGCTGGCTCTTTGGTCGTGGCACCCGTCTCCAGCCGTATGGCCATTTTTGTGCCTGGCGCGGCGCCAAGTGGGAAAGGGTGGTTTGGAGGCTGAAGGCAGCAGGAAAGCCCGCAGCCCCCAGGTCTGTGGGTCTACGCAAGCGGTGCCCAAAGAGCTTTAGAACAAGGCATAGTTTTCCCTGCTGCCTCCTTGGGCAGGGGACCCATCTCCAGCCATAGGACATTTTTGTGCCTGGCGCTGCGCCAAGTGGGAAAGGGTGGTTTTGAGGCTGAAAGCAGCAGGAATGCCCGCAGCTCCCAGGTCTCTGGGACTACGCAAGCGGTTCCCAAAGAGCTTTAGAACAAGGCATAGTTTTCCCTGCTGGCTCCTTGGGCGGGGGACCCATCTCCAGCCGTATGGCCATTTTTGTGCCTGGCGCGGCGCCAAGTGGGAAAGGGTGGTGTCGAGGCTGAAGGCAGCAGGAAAGCCTGCAGCCCCCAGGTCTGTGGGGCTACGCAAGCGGTTCCCAAAGAGCTTTAGAACAAGGCATAGTTTTCCCTGCTGGCTCTTTGGGCGTTGGACCCATCTCCAGCCGTATGGCCATTATTGTGCCTGGCGCAGCGCCAAGTGGGAAAGGGTGGTTTTGAGACTGAAGGCAGCAGGAAAGCCCGCAGCCCCCAGGTCTGTGGGTCTACGCAAGCGGTGCCCAAAGAGCTTTAGAACAAGGCATAGTTTTCCCTGCTGGCTCCTTGGACGGGGACCCATCTCCAGCCATAGGCCATTTTTGTGCCTGGCGCGGTGCCAAGTGGGAAAGGGTGGTTTTGAGGCTGAAGGCAGCAGGAAGGCCCGCAGCCCCCAGGTCTGTGGGGCTACGCAAGTGCTTCCAAAAGACTTTTAGAACAAGGCATAGTTTTGCCTGCTGGCTCTTTGGGTGGGGGACCCATCTCCAGCCGTATGGCCATTTTTGTGCCTGGCGCGGCGCCAAGTGGGAAAGGGTGGTGTCGAGGCTGAAGGCAGCAGGAAAGCCTGCAGCCCCCAGGTCTGTGGGTCTACGCAAGCGGTTCCCAAAGAGCTTTAGAACAAGGCATAGTTTTCCCTGCTGGTTCTTTGGGCGTGGGACCCATCTCCAGCCATAGGCTTTTTTGTGCCTGGCCCGGCGCCCAGAGGGAAATGGTGGTGTCGAGGATGAAGGCAGCAGGAAAGCCTACAGCACCCAGGTCTCTGGGGCTACACAAGCGGTTCCCAAAGAGCTTTAGAACAAGGCATAGTTTTCCCTGCTGGCTCTATGGTCGTGGCACCCCTCTACAGCCGTATGGCCATTTTTGTGCCTGGCACGGTGCCAAGTGGGAAAGGGTGGTTTGGAGGCTGAAGGCAGCAGGAATGCCCGCAGCCCCCAGGTCTGTGGGGCTACGCAAGTGGTTCCCAAAGAGCTTTAGAAAAAGGCATAGTTTTCCCTGCTGGCTCCTTGGGCGGGGGACCCATCTCCAGATATATGGCCATTTTTGTGCCTAGCGCGGCGCCAAGTGGGAAAGGGTGGTTTTGAGGCTGAAGGCAGCAGGAAAGCACGCAGCCCCCAGGTCTGTGGGTCTACGCAAGCGGTGCCCAAAGAGCTTTAGAACAAGGCATAGTTTTCCCTGCTGGCTCTTTGGGCGGGGGACCCATCTCCAGCCGTATGGCCATTATTGTGCCTGGCGCAGCGCCAAGTGGGAAAGGGTGGTTTTGAGACTGAAGGCAGCAGGAAAGCCCGCAGCCCCCAGGTCTGTGGGTCTACGCAAGCGGTGCCCAAAGAGCTTTATAACAAGGCATAGTTTTCCCTGCTGGCTCTTTGGGCGGGAGACCCACCTCCAGCCGTATGGCCATTTTTGTGCCTGGCGCCGCACCAAGTGGGAAAGGGTGGTTTTGAGACTGAAGGCAGCAGGAAGGCCTGCAGCCCCCAGGTCTGTGGGGCTACGCAAGCGTTTTCCAAAGAGCTTTAGAACAAGGCATAGTTTTCCCTGCTGGCTCTTTGGGCAGGGGACCCATCTCCAGCCGTATGGCCTTTTTTGTGCCTGGCGCGGCGCCAAGTGGGAAAGGGTGGTGTCGAGGCTGAAGGCAGCAGGAAAGCCTACAGCACCCAGGTCTGTGGGGCTACGCAAGCGGTTCCCAAAGAGCTTTAGAACAAGGCATAGTTTTCCCTGCTGGCTCTTTGGGCGGGGGACCCATCTCCAGCCGTATGGCCATTTTTGTGCCTGGCCCGGCGCCCAGAGGGAAAGGGTGGTGTCGAGGCTGAAGGCAGCAGGAAAGACCGCAGCCCCTAGGTCTGTGGGGCTACGCAAGTGCTTCCAAAAGACCTTTAGAACAAGGCATAGTTTTGCCTGCTGGCTCTTTGGGCGGGGGACCCATCTCCAGCCGTATGGCCATTTTTGTGCCTGGCGCGGCGCCAAGTGGGAAAGGGTGGTGTCGAGGCTGAAGGCAGCAGGAAAGCCTGCAGCCCCCAGGTCTGTGGGTCTACGCAAGCGGTTCCCAAAGAGCTTTAGAACAAGGCATAGTTTTCCCTGCTGGTTCTTTGGGCGTGGGACCCATCTCCAGCCATAGGCTTTTTTGTGCCTGGCCCGGCGCCCAGAGGGAAATGGTGGTGTCGAGGATGAAGGCAGCAGGAAAGCCTACAGCACCCAGGTCTCTGGGGCTACGCAAGTGGTTCCCAAAGAGCTTTAGAACAAGGCATAGTTTTCCCTGCTGGCTCTTTGGTCGTGGCACCCGTCTCCAGCCGTATGGCCATTTTTGTGCCTGGCACGGCGCCAAGTGGGAAAGGGTGGTTTGGAGGCTGAAGGCAGCAGGAATGCCCGCAGCTCCCAGGTCTCTGGGACTACGCAAGCGATTCCCAAAGAGCTTTAGAACAAGGCATAGTTTTCCCTGCTGGCTCTTTGGGCGGGGGACACATCTCCAGCCGTATGGCCATTTTTGTGCCTGGCGCAGCGCCAAGTGGGAAAGGGTGGTTTTGAGGCTGAAGGCAGCAGGAAAGCACGCAGCCCCCAGGTCTGTGGGTCTACGCAAGCGGTGCCCAAAGAGCTTTAGAACAAGGCATAGTTTTCCCTGCTGGCTCTTTGGGTGGGAGACCCATCTCCAGCCGTATGGCCATTTTTGTGCCTGGCGCAGCGCCAAGTGGGAAAGGGTGGTTTTGAGGCTGAAGGCAGCAGGAAGGCCCGCAGCCCCCAGGTCTGTGGGGCTACGCAAGCGGTTCCCAAAGAGCTTTAGAACAAGGCATAGTTTTCCCTGCTGGCTCTTTGGGCGGGGGACCCATCTCCAGCCGTATGGCCATTTTTGTGCCTGGCGCGGCGCCAAGTGGGAAAGGGTTTTGTCGAGGCTGAAGGCAGCAGGAAAGCCCGCAGCCCCCAGGTCTGTGGGTCTACGCAAGTGGTTCCCAAAGAACTTTAGAACAAGGCATAGTTTTCCCTGCTGGCTCTTTGGTCGTGGCACCCGTCTCCAGCCGTATGGCCATTTTTGTGCCTGGCGCGGCGCCAAGTGGGAAAGGGTGGTTTGGAGGCTGAAGGCAGCAGGAAAGCCCGCAGCCCCCAGGTCTGTGGGTCTACGCAAGCGGTGCCCAAAGAGCTTTAGAACAAGGCATAGTTTTCCCTGCTGCCTCCTTGGGCAGGGGACCCATCTCCAGCCATAGGACATTTTTGTGCCTGGCGCTGCGCCAAGTGGGAAAGGGTGGTTTTGAGGCTGAAAGCAGCAGGAATGCCCGCAGCTCCCAGGTCTCTGGGACTACGCAAGCGGTTCCCAAAGAGCTTTAGAACAAGGCATAGTTTTCCCTGCTGGCTCCTTGGGCGGGGGACCCATCTCCAGCCGTATGGCCATTTTTGTGCCTGGCGCGGCGCCAAGTGGGAAAGGGTGGTGTCGAGGCTGAAGGCAGCAGGAAAGCCTGCAGCCCCCAGGTCTGTGGGGCTACGCAAGCGGTTCCCAAAGAGCTTTAGAACAAGGCATAGTTTTCCCTGCTGGCTCTTTGGGCGTTGGACCCATCTCCAGCCGTATGGCCATTATTGTGCCTGGCGCAGCGCCAAGTGGGAAAGGGTGGTTTTGAGACTGAAGGCAGCAGGAAAGCCCGCAGCCCCCAGGTCTGTGGGTCTACGCAAGCGGTGCCCAAAGAGCTTTAGAACAAGGCATAGTTTTCCCTGCTGGCTCCTTGGACGGGGACCCATCTCCAGCCATAGGCCATTTTTGTGCCTGGCGCGGTGCCAAGTGGGAAAGGGTGGTTTTGAGGCTGAAGGCAGCAGGAAGGCCCGCAGCCCCCAGGTCTGTGGGTCTACGCAAGCGGTTCCCAAAGAGCTTTAGAACAAGGCATAGTTTTCCCTGCTAGCTCTATGGTCGTGGCACCCCTCTACAGCCGTATGGCCATTTTTGTGCCTGGCACGGTGCCAAGTGGGAAAGGGTGGTTTGGAGGCTGAAGGCAGCAGGAATGCCCGCAGCCCCCAGGTCTGTGGGGCTACGCAAGTGGTTCCCAAAGAGCTTTAGAAAAAGGCATAGTTTTCCCTGCTGGCTCCTTGGGCGGGGGACCCATCTCCAGCCGTATGGCCATTTTTGTGCCTAGCGCGGCGCCAAGTGGGAAAGGGTGGTTTTGAGGCTGAAGGCAGCAGGAAAGCACGCAGCCCCCAGGTCTGTGGGTCTACGCAAGCGGTGCCCAAAGAGCTTTAGAACAAGGCATAGTTTTCCCTGCTGGCTCTTTGGGCGGGGGACCCATCTCCAGCCGTATGGCCATTATTGTGCCTGGCGCAGCGCCAAGTGGGAAAGGGTGGTTTTGAGACTGAAGGCAGCAGGAAAGCCCGCAGCCCCCAGGTCTGTGGGTCTACGCAAGCGGTGCCCAAAGAGCTTTATAACAAGGCATAGTTTTCCCTGCTGGCTCTTTGGGCGGGAGACCCACCTCCAGCCGTATGGCCATTTTTGTGCCTGGCGCCGCACCAAGTGGGAAAGGGTGGTTTTGAGACTGAAGGCAGCAGGAAGGCCTGCAGCCCCCAGGTCTGTGGGGCTACGCAAGCGTTTTCCAAAGAGCTTTAGAACAAGGCATAGTTTTCCCTGCTGGCTCTTTGGGCAGGGGACCCATCTCCAGCCGTATGGCCTTTTTTGTGCCTGGCGCGGCGCCAAGTGGGAAAGGGTGGTGTCGAGGCTGAGGGCAGCAGGAAAGCCTACAGCACCCAGGTCTGTGGGGCTACGCAAGCGGTTCCCAAAGAGCTTTAGAACAAGGCATAGTTTTCCCTGCTGGCTCTTTGGGCGGGGGACCCATCTCCAGCCGTATGGCCATTTTTGTGCCTGGCCCGGCGCCCAGAGGGAAAGGGTGGTTTTGAGGCTGAAGGCAGCAGGAAGGCCCGCAGCCCCCAGGTCTGTGGGGCTACGCAAGCGGTTCCCAAAGAGCTTTAGAACAAGGCATAGTTTTCCCTGCTGGCTCCTTGGGCGGGGGACCCATCTCCAGCCGTATGGCCATTTTTGTGCCTGGCGCGGCGCCAAGTGGGAAAGGGTTTTGTCGAGGCTGAAGGCAGCAGGAAAGCCCGCAGCCCCCAGGTCTGTGGGTCTACGCAAGTGGTTCCCAAAGAACTTTAGAACAAGGCATAGTTTTCCCTGCTGGCTCTTTGGGCGGGAGACCCATCTCCAGCCGTATGGCCATTTTTGTGCCTGGCGCGGCGCCAAGTGGGAAAGGGTGGTTTTGAGGCTGAAGGCAGCAGGAAAGCCCGCAGCCCCCAGGTCTGTGGGTCTACGCAAGCGGTGCCCAAAGAGCTTTAGAACAAGGCATAGTTTTCCCTGCTGCCTCCTTGGGCAGGGTACCCATCTCCAGCCATAGGCCATTTTTGTGCCTGGCGCGGCGCCAAGTGGGAAAGGGTGGTTTTGAGGCTGAAAGCAGCAGGAATGCCCGCAGCTCCCAGGTCTCTGGGACTACGCAAGCGGTTCCCAAAGAGCTTTAGAACAAGGCATAGTTTTCCCTGCTGGCTCCTTGGGCGGGGGACCCATCTCCAGCCGTATGGCCATTTTTGTGCCTGGCGCGGCGCCAAGTGGGAAAGGGTGGTGTCGAGGCTGAAGGCAGCAGGAAAGCCTGCAGCCCCCAGGTCTGTGGGTCTACGCAAGCGGTTCCCAAAGAGCTTTAGAACAAGGCATAGTTTTCCCTGCTGGCTCTTTGGGCGGGGGACCCATCTCCAGCCGTATGGCCATTATTGTGCCTGGCGCAGCGCCAAGTGGGAAAGGGTGGTTTTGAGGCTGAAGGCAGCAGGAAAGCCCGCAGCCCCCAGGTCTGTGTGATTCTACGCAAGCGGTGCCCAAAGAGCTTTAGAACAAGGCATAGTTTTCCCTGCTGGCTCTTTGGGCGGGGGACCCATCTCCAGCCGTATGGCCATTTTTGTGCCTGGCCCGGCGCCCAGAGGGAAAGGGTGGTGTCGAGGCTGAAGGCAGCAGGAAAGAACGCAGCCCCTAGGTCTCTGGGGCTACGCAGGTGCTTCCAAAAGACCTTTAGAACAAGGCATAGTTTTGCCTGCTGTCTCTTTGGGCGGGGGACCCATCTCCAGCCGTATGGCCATTTTTGTGCCTGGCCCGGCGCCAAGTGGGAAAGGGTGGTGTCGAGGCTGAAGGCAGCAGGAAAGCCTGCAGCCCCCAGGTCTGTGGGTCTACGCAAGCGGTTCCCAAAGAGCTTTAGAACAAGGCATAGTTTTCCCTGCTGGCTCCTTGGACGGGGACCCATCTCCAGCCATAGGCCATTTTTGTGCCTGGCGCGGCGCCAAGTGGGAAAGGGTGGTTTTGAGGCTGAATGCTGCAGGAAGGCCCACAGCCCCCAGGTCTGTGGGGCTACGCAAGCGGTTCCCAAAGAGCTTTAGAACAAGGCATAGTTTTCCCTGCTGGCTCTTTGGGCGGGGGACCCATCTCCAGCCGTATGGCCATTTTTGTGCCTGGCGCGGCGCCAAGTGGGAAAGGGTGGTGTCGAGGCTGAAGGCAGCAGGAAAGCCTACAGCACCCAGGTCTGTGGGGCTACGCAAGCGGTTCCCAAAGAGCTTTAGAACAAGGCACAGTTTTCCCTGCTGGCTCTTTGGGCGGGAGACCCATCTCCAGCCGTATGGCCATTTTTGTGCCTGGCGCGGTGCCAAGTGGGAAAGGGTGGTGTCGAGGCTGAAGGCAGCAGTAAAGCCCGCAGCCCCTAGGTCTGTGGGGCTACGCAAGTGCTTCCAAAAGACCTTTAGAACAAGGGATAGTTTTGCCTGCTGGCTCTTTGGGCGGGGGACCCATCTCCAGCCATAGGCTTTTTTGTGCCTGGCCTGGCGCCCAGAGGGAAATGGTGGTGTCGAGGCTGAAGGCAGCAGGAAAGCCTACAGCACCCAGGTCTGTGGGGCTACGCAAGCGGTTCCCAAAGAGCTTTAGAACAAGGCATAGTTTTCCCTGCTGGCTCTATGGTCGTGGCACCCCTCTACAGCCGTATGGCCATTTTTGTGCCTGGCACGGTGCCAAGTGGGAAAGGGTGGTTTGGAGGCTGAAGGCAGCAGGAAAGCCTGCAGCCCCCAGGTCTGTGGGTCTACGCAAGCGGTTCCCAAAGAGCTTTAGAACAAGGCATAGTTTTCCCTGCTGGCTCCTTGGACGGGGACCCATCTCCAGCCATAGGCCATTTTTGTGCCTGGCGCGGCGCCAAGTGGGAAAGGGTGGTGTCGAGGCTGAAGGCAGCAGGAAAGCCTACAGCACCCAGGTCTGTGGGGCTACGCAAGCAGTTCCCAAAGAGCTTTAGAACAAGGCATAGTTTTCCCTGATGGCTCCTTGGGCGGGGGACCCATCTCCAGCCGTATGGCCATTTTTGTGCTTGGCCCGGCGCCCAGAGGGAAAGGGTGGTGTCGAGGCTGAAGGCAGCAGGAAAGACCGCAGCCCCCAGGCCTGTGGGGCTACGCAAGCGGTTCCCAAAGAGCTTTAGAACAAGGCACAGTTTTCCCTGCTGGCTCTTTGGGCGGGGGACCCATCTCCAGCCGTATGGCCATTTTTGTGCCTGGCGCGGCGCCAAGTGGGAAAGGGTGGTTTTGAGACTGAAGGCAGCAGGAAAGCCTGCAGCCCCCAGGTCTGTTGGTCTACGCAAGCGGTGCCCAAAGAGCTTTAGAACAAGGCATAGTTTTCCCTGCTGCCTCCTTGGGCGGGGACCCATCTCTAGCCATAGGCCATTTTTGTGCCTGGCGCGGCGCCCACAGGGAAAGGGTGGTGTCGAGGCTGAAGGCAGCAGGAAAGCCCGCAGCCCCCAGGTCTGTGGGGCTACGCAAGCGGTTCCCAAAGAGCTTTAGAACAAGGCATAGTTTTCCCTGCTGGCTCTTTGGGCGGGGGACCCATCTCCAGCCGTATGGCCATTATTGTGCCTGGCGCAGCGCCAAGTGGGAAAGGGTGGTTTTGAGACTGAAGGCAGCAGGAAAGCCCGCAGCCCCCAGGTCTGTGGGTCTACGCAAGCGGTGCCCAAAGAGCTTTAGAACAAGGCATAGTTTTCCCTGCTGGCTCTTTGGGCGTGGGACCCATCTCCAGCCGTATGGCCATTTTTGTGCCTGGCGCGGCGCCAAGTGGGAAAGGGTGGTGTCGAGGCTGAAGGCAGCAGGAAGGCCTGCAGCCCCCAGGTCTGTGGGGCTACGCAAGCGGTGCCCAAAGAGCTTTAGAACAAGGCATAGTTTTCCCTGCTGGCTCTTTGGGCGGGGGACCCATCTCCAGCCGTATGGCCATTTTTGTGCCTGGCCCGGCGCCCAGAGGGAAATGGTGGTGTCGAGGCTGAAGGCAGCAGGAATGCCTACAGCACGTAGGTCTCTGGGGCTACGCAAGTGGTTCCCAAAGAGCTTTAGAACAAGGCATAGTTTTCCCTGCTGGCTCTTTGGTCGTGGCACCCGTCTCCAGCCGTATGGCCATTTTTGTGCCTGGTGCGGCGCCAAGTGGGAAAGGGTGGTTTTGAGGCTGAAGGCAGCAGGAAAGCCCGCAGCCCCCAGGTCTGTGGGTCTACGCAAGCGGTGCCCAAAGAGCTTTAGAACAAGGCATAGTTTTCCCTGCTGGCTCCTTGGGCGGGGACCCATCTCCAGCCAAAGGCCATTTTTGTGCCTGGCGCGGCGCCAAGTGGGAAAGGGTGGTGTCGAGGCTGAAGGCAGCAGGAAAGCCCGCAGCCCCCAGGTCTGTGGGGCTACGCAAGCGGTTCCCAAAGAGCTTTAGAACAAGGCATAGTTTTCCCTGCTGGCTCTTTGGGCGGGGGACTCATCTCCAGCCGTATGGCCATTATTGTGCCTGGCGCAGCGCCAAGTGGGAAAGGGTGGTGTCGAGGCTGAAAGCAGCAGGAAAGCCCGCAGCCCCCAGGTCTGTGGGTCTACGCAAGCGGTGCCCAAAGAGCTTTAGAACAAGGCATAGTTTTCCCTGCTGGCTCTTTGGGCGTGGGACCCATCTCCAGCCGTATGGCCATTTTTGTGCCTGGCCCGGCGCCCAGAGGGAAAGGGTGGTGTCGAGGCTGAAGGCAGCAGGAAAGCCTGCAGCCCCCAGGCCTGTGGGGCTACGCAAGCGGTTCCCAAAGAGCTTTAGAACAAGGCACAGTTTTCCCTGCTGGCTCTTTGGGCGGGAGACCCATCTCCAGCCGTATGGCCATTTTTGTGCCTGGCGCGGTGCCAAGTGGGAAAGGGTGGTGTCGAGGCTGAAGGCAGCAGTAAAGCCCGCAGCCCCTAGGTCTGTGGGGCTACGCAAGTGCTTCCAAAAGACCTTTAGAACAAGGGATAGTTTTGCCTGCTGGCTCTTTGGGCGGGGGACCCATCTCCAGCCATAGGCTTTTTTGTGCCTGGCCTGGCGCCCAGAGGGAAATGGTGGTGTCGAGGCTGAAGGCAGCAGGAAAGCCTACAGCACCCAGGTCTGTGGGGCTACGCAAGCGGTTCCCAAAGAGCTTTAGAACAAGGCATAGTTTTCCCTGCTGGCTCTATGGTCGTGGCACCCCTCTACAGCCGTATGGCCATTTTTGTGCCTGGCACGGTGCCAAGTGGGAAAGGGTGGTGTCGAGGCTGAAGGCAGCAGGAAAGCCTGCAGCCCCCAGGTCTGTGGGTCTACGCAAGCGGTTCCCAAAGAGCTTTAGAACAAGGCATAGTTTTCCCTGCTGGCTCCTTGGACGGGGACCCATCTCCAGCCATAGGCCATTTTTGTGCCTGGCGCGGCGCCAAGTGGGAAAGGGTGGTGTCGAGGCTGAAGGCAGCAGGAAAGCCTACAGCACCCAGGTCTGTGGGGCTACGCAAGCAGTTCCCAAAGAGCTTTAGAACAAGGCATAGTTTTCCCTGATGGCTCCTTGGGCGGGGGACCCATCTCCAGCCGTATGGCCATTTTTGTGCCTGGCGCGGCGCCAAGTGGGAAAGGGTGGTTTTGAGACTGAAGGCAGCAGGAAAGCCTGCAGCCCCCAGGTCTGTGGGTCTACGCAAGCGGTGCCCAAAGAGCTTTAGAACAAGGCATAGTTTTCCCTGCTGCCTCCTTGGGCGGGGACCCATCTCTAGCCATAGGCCATTTTTGTGCCTGGCGCGGCGCCCACAGGGAAAGGGTGGTGTCGAGGCTGAAGGCAGCAGGAAAGCCCGCAGCCCCCAGGTCTGTGGGGCTACGCAAGCGGTTCCCAAAGAGCTTTAGAACAAGGCATAGTTTTCCCTGCTGGCTCTTTGGGCGGGGGACCCATCTCCAGCCGTATGGCCATTATTGTGCCTGGCGCAGCGCCAAGTGGGAAAGGGTGGTTTTGAGACTGAAGGCAGCAGGAAAGCCCGCAGCCCCCAGGTCTGTGGGTCTACGCAAGCGGTGCCCAAAGAGCTTTAGAACAAGGCATAGTTTTCCCTGCTGCCTCCTTGGGCGTGGGACCCATCTCCAGCCGTATGGCCATTTTTGTGCCTGGCGCGGCGCCAAGTGGGAAAGGGTGGTGTCGAGGCTGAAGGCAGCAGGAAAGCCTGCAGCCCCCAGGTCTGTGGGGCTACGCAAGCGGTTCCCAAAGAGCTTTAGAACAAGGCATAGTTTTCCCTGCTGGCTCCTTGGACGGGGACCCATCTCCAGCCATAGGCCATTTTTGTGCCTGGCGCGGCGCCAAGTGGGAAAGGGTGGTGTCGAGGCTGAAGGCAGCAGGAAAGCCTACAGCACCCAGGTCTGTGGGGCTACGCAAGCAGTTCCCAAAGAGCTTTAGAACAAGGCATAGTTTTCCCTGATGGCTCCTTGGGCGGGGGACCCATCTCCAGCCGTATGGCCATTTTTGTGCTTGGCCCGGCGCCCAGAGGGAAAGGGTGGTGTCGAGGCTGAAGGCAGCAGGAAAGACCGCAGCCCCCAGGCCTGTGGGGCTACGCAAGCGGTTCCCAAAGAGCTTTAGAACAAGGCACAGTTTTCCCTGCTGGCTCTTTGGGCGGGGGACCCATCTCCAGCCGTATGGCCATTTTTGTGCCTGGCGCGGCGCCAAGTGGGAAAGGGTGGTTTTGAGACTGAAGGCAGCAGGAAAGCCTGCAGCCCCCAGGTCTGTGGGTCTACGCAAGCGGTGCCCAAAGAGCTTTAGAACAAGGCATAGTTTTCCCTGCTGCCTCCTTGGGCGGGGACCCATCTCTAGCCATAGGCCATTTTTGTGCCTGGCGCGGCGCCCACAGGGAAAGGGTGGTGTCGAGGCTGAAGGCAGCAGGAAAGCCCGCAGCCCCCAGGTCTGTGGGGCTACGCAAGCGGTTCCCAAAGAGCTTTAGAACAAGGCATAGTTTTCCCTGCTGGCTCTTTGGGCGTGGGACCCATCTCCAGCCGTATGGCCATTTTTGTGCCTGGCGCGGCGCCAAGTGGGAAAGGGTGGTGTCGAGGCTGAAGGCAGCAGGAAGGCCTGCAGCCCCCAGGTCTGTGGGGCTACGCAAGCGGTGCCCAAAGAGCTTTAGAACAAGGCATAGTTTTCCCTGCTGGCTCTTTGGGCGGGGGACCCATCTCCAGCCGTATGGCCATTTTTGTGCCTGGCCCGGCGCCCAGAGGGAAATGGTGGTGTCGAGGCTGAAGGCAGCAGGAAAGCCTACAGCACGTAGGTCTCTGGGGCTACGCAAGTGGTTCCCAAAGAGCTTTAGAACAAGGCATAGTTTTCCCTGCTGGCTCTTTGGTCGTGGCACCCGTCTCCAGCCGTATGGCCATTTTTGTGCCTGGTGCGGCGCCAAGTGGGAAAGGGTGGTTTTGAGGCTGAAGGCAGCAGGAAAGCCCGCAGCCCCCAGGTCTGTGGGTCTACGCAAGCGGTGCCCAAAGAGCTTTAGAACAAGGCATAGTTTTCCCTGCTGGCTCCTTGGGCGGGGACCCATCTCCAGCCAAAGGCCATTTTTGTGCCTGGCGCGGCGCCAAGTGGGAAAGGGTGGTGTCGAGGCTGAAGGCAGCAGGAAAGCCCGCAGCCCCCAGGTCTGTGGGGCTACGCAAGCGGTTCCCAAAGAGCTTTAGAACAAGGCATAGTTTTCCCTGCTGGCTCTTTGGGCGGGGGACTCATCTCCAGCCGTATGGCCATTATTGTGCCTGGCGCAGCGCCAAGTGGGAAAGGGTGGTGTCGAGGCTGAAAGCAGCAGGAAAGCCCGCAGCCCCCAGGTCTGTGGGTCTACGCAAGCGGTGCCCAAAGAGCTTTAGAACAAGGCATAGTTTTCCCTGCTGGCTCTTTGGGCGTGGGACCCATCTCCAGCCGTATGGCCATTTTTGTGCCTGGCCCGGCGCCCAGAGGGAAAGGGTGGTGTCGAGGCTGAAGGCAGCAGGAAAGCCTGCAGCCCCCAGGCCTGTGGGGCTACGCAAGCGGTTCCCAAAGAGCTTTAGAACAAGGCACAGTTTTCCCTGCTGGCTCTTTGGGCGGGAGACCCATCTCCAGCCGTATGGCCATTTTTGTGCCTGGCGCGGTGCCAAGTGGGAAAGGGTGGTGTCGAGGCTGAAGGCAGCAGTAAAGCCCGCAGCCCCTAGGTCTGTGGGGCTACGCAAGTGCTTCCAAAAGACCTTTAGAACAAGGGATAGTTTTGCCTGCTGGCTCTTTGGGCGGGGGACCCATCTCCAGCCATAGGCTTTTTTGTGCCTGGCCTGGCGCCCAGAGGGAAATGGTGGTGTCGAGGCTGAAGGCAGCAGGAAAGCCTACAGCACCCAGGTCTGTGGGGCTACGCAAGCGGTTCCCAAAGAGCTTTAGAACAAGGCATAGTTTTCCCTGCTGGCTCTATGGTCGTGGCACCCCTCTACAGCCGTATGGCCATTTTTGTGCCTGGCACGGTGCCAAGTGGGAAAGGGTGGTGTCGAGGCTGAAGGCAGCAGGAAAGCCTGCAGCCCCCAGGTCTGTGGGTCTACGCAAGCGGTTCCCAAAGAGCTTTAGAACAAGGCATAGTTTTCCCTGATGGCTCCTTGGGCGGGGGACCCATCTCCAGCCGTATGGCCATTTTTGTGCTTGGCCCGGCGCCCAGAGGGAAAGGGTGGTGTCGAGGGTGAAGGCAGCAGGAAAGACCGCAGCCCCCAGGCCTGTGGGGCTACGCAAGCGGTTCCCAAAGAGCTTTAGAACAAGGCACAGTTTTCCCTGCTGGCTCTTTGGGCGGGGGACCCATCTCCAGCCGTATGGCCATTTTTGTGCCTGGCGCGGCGCCAAGTGGGAAAGGGTGGTTTTGAGACTGAAGGCAGCAGGAAAGCCTGCAGCCCCCAGGTCTGTGGGTCTACGCAAGCGGTTCCCAAAGAGCTTTAGAACAAGGCATAATTTTCCCTGCTGCCTCCTTGGGCGGGGACCCATCTCTAGCCATAGGCCATTTTTGTGCCTGGCGCGGCGCCCACAGGGAAAGGGTGGTGTCGAGGCTGAAGGCAGCAGGAAAGCCCGCAGCCCCCAGGTCTGTGGGGCTACGCAAGCGGTTCCCAAAGAGCTTTAGAACAAGGCATAGTTTTCCCTGCTGGCTCTATGGTCGTGGCACCCCTCTACAGCCGTATGGCCTTTTTTGTGCCTGGCACGGTGCCAAGTGGGAAAGGGTGGTTTGGAGGCTGAAGGCAGCAGGAAAGCCTGCAGCCCCCAGGTCTGTGGGTCTACGCAAGCGGTTCCCAAAGAGCTTTAGAACAAGGCATAGTTTTCCCTGCTGGCTCCTTGGACGGGGACCCATCTCCAGCCATAGGCCATTTTTGTGCCTGGCGCGGCGCCAAGTGGGAAAGGGTGGTGTCGAGGCTGAAGGCAGCAGGAAAGCCTACAGCACCCAGGTCTGTGGGGCTACGCAAGCGGTTCCCAAAGAGCTTTAGAACAAGGCATAGTTTTCCCTGATGGCTCCTTGGGCGGGGGACCCATCTCCAGCCGTATGGCCATTTTTGTGCTTGGCCCGGCGCCCAGAGGGAAAGGGTGGTGTCGAGGCTGAAGGCAGCAGGAAAGACCGCAGCCCCGAGGCCTGTGGGGCTACGCAAGCGGTTCCCAAAGAGCTTTAGAACAAGGCACAGTTTTCCCTGCTGGCTCTTTGGGCGGGGGACCCATCTCCAGCCGTATGGCCATTTTTGTGCCTGGCGCGGCGCCAAGTGGGAAAGGGTGGTTTTGAGACTGAAGGCAGCAGGAAAGCCTGCAGCCCCCAGGTCTGTGGGTCTACGCAAGCGGTGCCCAAAGAGCTTTAGAACAAGGCATAGTTTTCCCTGCTGCCTCCTTGGGCGGGGACCCATCTCTAGCCATAGGCCATTTTTGTGCCTGGCGCGGCGCCCACAGGGAAAGGGTGGTGTCGAGGCTGAAGGCAGCAGGAAAGCCCGCAGCCCCCAGGTCTGTGGGGCTACGCAAGCGGTTCCCAAAGAGCTTTAGAACAAGGCATAGTTTTCCCTGCTGGCTCTTTGGGCGGGGGACCCATCTCCAGCCGTATGGCCATTATTGTGCCTGGCGCAGCGCCAAGTGGGAAAGGGTGGTTTTGAGACTGAAGGCAGCAGGAAAGCCCGCAGCCCCCAGGTCTGTGGGTCTACGCAAGCGGTGCCCAAAGAGCTTTAGAACAAGGCATAGTTTTCCCTGCTGCCTCCTTGGGCGTGGGACCCATCTCCAGCCGTATGGCCATTTTTGTGCCTGGCGCGGCGCCAAGTGGGAAAGGGTGGTGTCGAGGCTGAAGGCAGCAGGAAGGCCTGCAGCCCCCAGGTCTGTGGGGCTACGCAAGCGGTTCCCAAAGAGCTTTAGAACAAGGCATAGTTTTCCCTGCTGGCTCTTTGGGCGGGGGACCCATCTCCAGCCGTATGGCCATTTTTGTGCCTGGCCCGGCGCCCAGAGGGAAATGGTGGTGTCGAGGCTGAAGGCAGCAGGAAAGCCTACAGCACGTAGGTCTCTGGGGCTACGCAAGTGGTTCCCAAAGAGCTTTAGAACAAGGCATAGTTTTCCCTGCTGGCTCTTTGGTCGTGGCACCCGTCTCCAGCCGTATGGCCATTTTTGTGCCTGGTGCGGCGCCAAGTGGGAAAGGGTGGTTTTGAGGCTGAAGGCAGCAGGAAAGCCCGCAGCCCCCAGGTCTGTGGGTCTACGCAAGCGGTGCCCAAAGAGCTTTAGAACAAGGCATAGTTTTCCCTGCTGGCTCCTTGGGCGGGGACCCATCTCCAGCCAAAGGCCATTTTTGTGCCTGGCGCGGCGCCAAGTGGGAAAGGGTGGTGTCGAGGCTGAAGGCAGCAGGAAAGCCCGCAGCCCCCAGGTCTGTGGGGCTACGCAAGCGGTTCCCAAAGAGCTTTAGAACAAGGCATAGTTTTCCCTGCTGGCTCTTTGGGCGGGGGACTCATCTCCAGCCGTATGGCCATTATTGTGCCTGGCGCAGCGCCAAGTGGGAAAGGGTGGTGTCGAGGCTGAAAGCAGCAGGAAAGCCCGCAGCCCCCAGGTCTGTGGGTCTACGCAAGCGGTGCCCAAAGAGCTTTAGAACAAGGCATAGTTTTCCCTGCTGGCTCTTTGGGCGTGGGACCCATCTCCAGCCGTATGGCCATTTTTGTGCCTGGCTCGGTGCCAAGTGGGAAAGGGTGGTGTCGAGGCTGAAGGCAGCAGGAAGGCCTGCAGCCCCCAGGCCTGTGGGGCTACGCAAGCGGTTCCCAAAGAGCTTTAGAACAAGGCATAGTTTTCCCTGCTGGCTCCTTGGGCGGGGGACCCATCTCCAGCCGTATGGCCATTTTTGTGCCTGGCGCGGCGCCAAGTGGGAAAGGGTTTTGTAGAGGCTGAAGGCAGCACGAAGGCCTGCAGCCCCAGGTCTGTGGGGCTACGCAAGCGGTTCCCAAAGAGCTTTAGAACAAGGCATACTTTTCCCTGCTGGCTCTTTGGGCGGGGGACCCATCTCCAGCCATAGGCCATTTTTGTGCCTGGCCCGGCGCCCAGAGGGAAATGGTGGTGTCGAGGCTGAAGGCAGCAGGAAAGCCTACAGCACCCAGGTCTCTGGGGCTACGCAAGTGGTTCCCAAAGAGCTTTAGAACAAGGCATAGTTTTCCCTGCTGGCTCTTTGGTCGTGGCACCCGTCTCCAACCGTATGGCCTTTTTTGTGCCTGGCGCGGCGCCAAGTGGGAAAGGGTTGTTTTGAGGCTGAAGGCAGCAGGAAAGCACGCAGCCCCCAGGTCTGTGGGTCTACGCAAGCGGTGCCCAAAGAGCTTTAGAACAAGGCATAGTTTTCCCTGCTGGCTCTTTGGGTGGGAGACCCATCTCCAGCCGTATGGCCATTTTTGTGCCTGGCCCGGCGCCAAGTGGGAAAGGGTGGTTTTGAGGCTGAAGGCAGCAGGAAGGCCCGCAGCCCCCAGGTCTGTCGGGCTACGCAAGCGGTTCCCAAAGAGCTTTAGAACAAGGCATAGTTTTCCCTGCTGGCTCCTTGGGCGGGGGACCCATCTCCAACCGTATGGCCATTTTTGTGCCTGGCGCGGCGCCAAGTGGGAAAGGGTTTTGTCGAGGCTGAAGGCAGCAGGAAAGCCCGCAGCCCCCAGGTCTGTGGGTCTACGCAAGTGGTTCCCAAAGAACTTTAGAACAAGGCATAGTTTTCCCTGCTGGCTCTTTGGGCGGGAGACCCATCTCCAGATATATGGCCATTTTTGTGCCTGGCGCGGCGCCAAGTGGGAAAGGGTGGTTTTGAGGCTGAAGGCAGCAGGAAAGCCCGCAGCCCCCAGGTCTGTGGGTCTACGCAAGCGGTGCCCAAAGAGCTTTAGAACAAGGCATAGTTTTCCCTGCTGCCTCCTTGGGCAGGGGACCCATCTCCAGCCATAGGACATTTTTGTGCCTGGCGCTGCGCCAAGTGGGAAAGGGTGGTTTTGAGGCTGAAAGCAGCAGGAATGCCCGCAGCTCCCAGGTCTCTGGTACTACGCAAGCGGTTCCCAAAGAGCTTTAGAACAAGGCATAGTTTTCCCTGCTGGCTCCTTGGGCGGGGGGACCCATCTCCAGCCGTATGGCCATTTTTGTGCCTGGCGCGGCGCCAAGTGGGAAAGGGTGGTGTCGAGGCTGAAGGCAGCAGGAAAGCCTGCAGCCCCCAGGTCTGTGGGGCTACGCAAGCGGTTCCCAAAGAGCTTTAGAACAAGGCATAGTTTTCCCTGCTGGCTCTTTGGGCGGGAGACCCATCTCCAGCCGTATGGCCATTTTTGTGCCTGGCGCAGCGCCAAGTGGGAAAGGGTGGTTTTGAGACTGAAGGCAGCAGGAAAGCCCGCAGCCCCCAGGTCTGTGGGTCTACGCAAGCGGTGCCCAAAGAGCTTTAGAACAAGGCATAGTTTTCCCTGCTGGCTCTTTGGGCGGGAGACCCATCTCCAGCCGTATGGCCATTTTTGTGCCTGGCGCGGCGCCAAGTGGGAAAGGGTGGTTTTGAGGCTGAAGGCAGCAGGAAAGCCCGCAGCCCCCAGGTCTGTGGGGCTACGTAAGCGGTTCCCAAAGAGCTTTAGAACAAGGCATAGTTTTCCCTGCTGGCTCCTTGGACGGGGACCCATCTCAAGCCATAGGCCATTTTTGTGCCTGGCGCGGTGCCAAGTGGGAAAGGGTGGTTTTGAGGCTGAAGGCAGCAGGAAGGCCCGCAGCCCCCAGGTCTGTGGGTCTACGCAAGCGGTGCCCAAAGAGCTTTAGAACAAGGCATAATTTTCCCTGCTGGCTCTTTGGGCGGGGGACCCATCTCCAGCCGTATGGCCATTTTTGTGACTGGCGCGGCGCCAAGTGGGAAAGGGTGGTTTTGAGGCTGAAGGCAGCAGGAAAGCCCGCAGCCCCCAGGTCTGTGGGTCTACGCAAGCGGTTCCCAAAGAGCTTTAGAACAAGGCATAGTTTTCCCTGCTGGCTCTTTGGGCATGGGACCCATCTCTAGCCATATGCCATTTTTGTGCCTGGCGCCGCACCAAGTGAGAAAGGGTGGTTTTGAGGCTGAAGGCAGGAGGAAGGCCTGCAGCCCCCAGGTCTGTGGGGCTACGCAAGCGTTTTCCAAAGAGCTTTAGAACAAGGCATAGTTTTCCCTGCTGGCTCTTTGGGCGGGAGACCCATCTCCAGTCGTATGGCCATTTTTGTGCCTGGCGCGGTGCCAAGTGGGAAAGGGTGGTGTCGAGGTTGAAGGCAGCAGTAAAGCCCGCAGCCCCTAGGTCTGTGGGGCTACGCAAGTGCTTCCAAAAGACTTTTAGAACAAGGCATAGTTTTGCCTGCTGGCTCTTTGGGCGGGGGACCCATCTCCAGCCGTATGGCCATTTTTGTGCCTGGCGCGGCGCCAAGTGGGAAAGGGTGGTGTCGAGGCTGAAGGCAGCAGGAAAGCCTGCAGCCCCCAGGTCTGTGGGTCTACGCAAGAGGTTCCCAAAGAGCTTTAGAACAAGGCATAGTTTTCCCTGCTGGTTCTTTGGGCGTGGGACCCATCTCCAGCCATAGGCTTTTTTGTGCCTGGCCCGGCGCCCAGAGGGAAATGGTGGTGTCGAGGCTGAAGGCAGCAGGAAAGCCTACAGCACCCAGGTCTCTGGGGCTACGCAAGCGGTTCCCAAAGAGCTTTAGAACAAGGCATAGTTTTCCCTGCTGGCTCTATGGTCGTGGCACCCCTCTACAGCCGTATGGCCATTTTTGTGCCTGGCACGGTGCCAAGTGGGAAAGGGTGGTTTGGAGGCTGAAGGCAGCAGGAATGCCCGCAGCCCCCAGGTCTCTGGGACTACGCAAGCGGTTCCCAAAGAGCTTTAGAACAAGGCATAGTTTTCCCTGCTGGCTCCTTGGGCGGGGGACCCATCTCCAGCCGTATGGCCATTTTTGTGCCTGGCGCGGCGCCCAGAGGGAAAGGGTGGTTTTGAGACTGAAGGCAGTAGGAAAGCCAGCAGCCCCCAGGTCTGTGGGGCTACGCAAGCGGTGCCCAAAGAGCTTTAGAACAAGGCATAGTTTTCCCTGCTGGCTCTTTGGGCGGGAGACCCATCTCCAGCCGTATGGCCATTTTTGTGCCTGGCCCGGCGCCAAGTGGGAAAGGGTGGTTTTGAGGCTGAAGGCAGCAGGAAGGCCCGCAGCCCCCAGGTCTGTGGGGCTACGCAAGCGGTTCCCAAAGAGCTTTAGAACAAGGCATAGTTTTCCCTGCTGGCTCTTTGGGCGGGGGACTCATCTCCAGCCGTATGGCCATTATTGTGCCTGGCGCAGCGCCAAGTGGGAAAGGGTGGTGTCGAGGCTGAAAGCAGCAGGAAAGCCCGCAGCCCCCAGGTCTGTGGGTCTACGCAAGCGGTGCCCAAAGAGCTTTAGAACAAGGCATAGTTTTCCCTGCTGGCTCTTTGGGCGTGGGACCCATCTCCAGCCGTATGGCCATTTTTGTGCCTGGCTCGGTGCCAAGTGGGAAAGGGTGGTGTCGAGGCTGAAGGCAGCAGGAAGGCCTGCAGCCCCCAGGCCTGTGGGGCTACGCAAGCGGTTCCCAAAGAGCTTTAGAACAAGGCATAGTTTTCCCTGCTGGCTCTTTGGGCGGGAGACCCATCTCCAGCCGTATGGCCATTTTTGTGCCTGGCGCGGCGCCAAGTGGGAAAGGGTTTTGTAGAGGCTGAAGGCAGCACGAAGGCCTGCAGCCCCAGGTCTGTGGGGCTACGCAAGCGGTTCCCAAAGAGCTTTAGAACAAGGCATAGTTTTCCCTGCTGGCTCTTTGGGCGGGGGACCCATCTCCAGCCATAGGCCATTTTTGTGCCTGGCCCGGCGCCCAGAGGGAAATGGTGGTGTCGAGGCTGAAGGCAGCAGGAAAGCCTACAGCACCCAGGTCTCTGGGGCTACGCAAGTGGTTCCCAAAGAGCTTTAGAACAAGGCATAGTTTTCCCTGCTGGCTCTTTGGTCGTGGCACCCGTCTCCAACCGTATGGCCTTTTTTGTGCCTGGCGCGGCGCCAAGTGGGAAAGGGTGGTTTTGAGGCTGAAGGCAGCAGGAAAGCCCGCAGCCCCCAGGTCTGTGGGTCTACGCAAGCGGTGCCCAAAGAGCTTTAGAACAAGGCATAGTTTTCCCTGCTGGCTCTTTGGGTGGGAGACCCATCTCCAGCCGTATGGCCATTTTTGTGCCTGGCCCGGCGCCAAGTGGGAAAGGGTGGTTTTGAGGCTGAAGGCAGCAGGAAGGCCCGCAGCCCCCAGGTCTGTGGGGCTACGCAAGCGGTTCCCAAAGAGCTTTAGAACAAGGCATAGTTTTCCCTGCTGGCTCCTTGGGCGGGGGACCCATCTCCAACCGTATGGCCATTTTTGTGCCTGGCGCGGCGCCAAGTGGGAAAGGGTTTTGTCGAGGCTGAAGGCAGCAGGAAAGCCCGCAGCCCCCAGGTCTGTGGGTCTACGCAAGTGGTTCCCAAAGAACTTTAGAACAAGGCATAGTTTTCCCTGCTGGCTCTTTGGGAGGGAGACCCATCTCCAGATATATGGCCATTTTTGTGCCTGGCGCGGCGCCAAGTGGGAAAGGGTGGTTTTGAGGCTGAAGGCAGCAGGAAAGCCCGCAGCCCCCAGGTCTGTGGGTCTACGCAAGCGGTGCCCAAAGAGCTTTAGAACAAGGCATAGTTTTCCCTGCTGCCTCCTTGGGCAGGGGACCCATCTCCAGCCATAGGACATTTTTGTGCCTGGCGCTGCGCCAAGTGGGAAAGGGTGGTTTTGAGGCTGAAAGCAGCAGGAATGCCCGCAGCTCCCAGGTCTCTGGTACTACGCAAGCGGTTCCCAAAGAGCTTTAGAACAAGGCATAGTTTTCCCTGCTGGCTCCTTGGGCGGGGGACCCATCTCCAGCCGTATGGCCATTTTTGTGCCTGGCGCGGCGCCAAGTGGGAAAGGGTGGTGTCGAGGCTGAAGGCAGCAGGAAAGCCTGCAGCCCCCAGGTCTGTGGGGCTACGCAAGCGGTTCCCAAAGAGCTTTAGAACAAGGCATAGTTTTCCCTGCTGGCTCTTTGGGCGGGAGACCCATCTCCAGCCGTATGGCCATTTTTGTGCCTGGCGCAGCGCCAAGTGGGAAAGGGTGGTTTTGAGACTGAAGGCAGCAGGAAAGCCCGCAGCCCCCAGGTCTGTGGGTCTACGCAAGCGGTGCCCAAAGAGCTTTAGAACAAGGCATAGTTTTCCCTGCTGGCTCTTTGGTTGTGGCACCCATCTCCAGCCGTATGGCCATTTTTGTGCCTGGCGCGGCGCCAAGTGGGAAAGGGTGGTTTTGAGGCTGAAGGCAGCAGGAAAGCCCGCAGCCCCCAGGTCTGTGGGGCTACGTAAGCGGTTCCCAAAGAGCTTTAGAACAAGGCATAGTTTTCCCTGCTGGCTCCTTGGACGGGGACCCATCTCAAGCCATAGGCCATTTTTGTGCCTGGCGCGGTGCCAAGTGGGAAAGGGTGGTTTTGAGGCTGAAGGCAGCAGGAAGGCCCGCAGCCCCCAGGTCTGTGGGTCTACGCAAGCGGTGCCCAAAGAGCTTTAGAACAAGGCATAGTTTTCCCTGCTGGCTCTTTGGGCGGGGGACCCATCTCCAGCCGTATGGCCATTTTTGTGACTGGCGCGGCGCCAAGTGGGAAAGGGTGGTTTTGAGGCTGAAGGCAGCAGGAAAGCCCGCAGCCCCCAGGTCTGTGGGTCTACGCAAGCGGTTCCCAAAGAGCTTTAGAACAAGGCATAGTTTTCCCTGCTGGCTCTTTGGGCATGGGACCCATCTCTAGCCATATGCCATTTTTGTGCCTGGCGCCGCACCAAGTGAGAAAGGGTGGTTTTGAGGCTGAAGGCAGGAGGAAGGCCTGCAGCCCCCAGGTCTGTGGGGCTACGCAAGCGTTTTCCAAAGAGCTTTAGAACAAGGCATAGTTTTCCCTGCTGGCTCTTTGGGCGGGAGACCCATCTCCAGTCGTATGGCCATTTTTGTGCCTGGCGCGGTGCCAAGTGGGAAAGGGTGGTGTCGAGGTTGAAGGCAGCAGTAAAGCCCGCAGCCCCTAGGTCTGTGGGGCTACGCAAGTGCTTCCAAAAGACTTTTAGAACAAGGCATAGTTTTGCCTGCTGGCTCTTTGGGCGGGGGACCCATCTCCAGCCGTATGGCCATTTTTGTGCCTGGCGCGGCGCCAAGTGGGAAAGGGTGGTGTCGAGGCTGAAGGCAGCAGGAAAGCCTGCAGCCCCCAGGTCTGTGGGTCTACGCAAGAGGTTCCCAAAGAGCTTTAGAACAAGGCATAGTTTTCCCTGCTGGTTCTTTGGGCGTGGGACCCATCTCCAGCCATAGGCTTTTTTGTGCCTGGCCCGGCGCCCAGAGGGAAATGGTGGTGTCGAGGCTGAAGGCAGCAGGAAAGCCTACAGCACCCAGGTCTCTGGGGCTACGCAAGCGGTTCCCAAAGAGCTTTAGAACAAGGCATAGTTTTCCCT
Source organism: Rissa tridactyla (assembly GCF_028500815.1). Taxonomy (NCBI): domain Eukaryota; kingdom Metazoa; phylum Chordata; class Aves; order Charadriiformes; family Laridae; genus Rissa; species Rissa tridactyla. The sequence goes on from NW_026529426.1 coordinate 81,764, forward strand.
GCTGGCTCTATGGTCGTGGCACCCCTCTACAGCCGTATGGCCATTTTTGTGCCTGGCACGGTGCCAAGTGGGAAAGGGTGGTTTGGAGGCTGAAGGCAGCAGGAATGCCCGCAGCCCCCAGGTCTCTGGGACTACGCAAGCGGTTCCCAAAGAGCTTTAGAACAAGGCATAGTTTTCCCTGCTGGCTCCTTGGGCGGGGGACCCATCTCCAGCCGTATGGCCATTTTTGTGCCTGGCGCGGCGCCCAGAGGGAAAGGGTGGTTTTGAGACTGAAGGCAGTAGGAAAGCCAGCAGCCCCCAGGTCTGTGGGGCTACGCAAGCGGTGCCCAAAGAGCTTTAGAACAAGGCATAGTTTTCCCTGCTGGCTCTTTGGGCGGGAGACCCATCTCCAGCCGTATGGCCATTTTTGTGCCTGGCCCGGCGCCAAGTGGGAAAGGGTGGTTTTGAGGCTGAAGGCAGCAGGAAGGCCCGCAGCCCCCAGGTCTGTGGGGCTACGCAAGCGGTTCCCAAAGAGCTTTAGAACAAGGCATAGTTTTCCCTGCTGGCTCCTTGGGCGGGGGACCCATCTCCAGCCGTATGGCCATTTTTGTGCCTGGCGCGGCGCCAAGTTGGAAAGGGTTTTGTCGAGGCTGAAGGCAGCAGGAAAGCCCGCAGCCCCCAGGTCTGTGGGTCTACGCAAGCGGTTCCCAAAGAACTTTAGAACAAGGCATAGTTTTCCCTGCTGGCTCTTTGGGCGGGAGACCCATCTCCAGCCGTATGGCCATTTTTGTGCCTGGCGCGGCGCCAAGTGGGAAAGGGTGGTTTTGAGGCTGAAGGCAGCAGGAAAGCCCGCAGCCCCCAGGTCTGTGGGTCTACGCAAGCGGTGCCCAAAGAGCTTTAGAACAAGGCATAGTTTTCCCTGCTGCCTCCTTGGGCAGGGTACCCATCTCCAGCCATAGGCCATTTTTGTGCCTGGCGCGGCGCCAAGTGGGAAAGGGTGGTGTCGAGGCTGAAGGCAGCAGGAAAGCCTGCAGCCCCCAGGTCTGTGGGGCTACGCAAGCGGTTCCCAAAGAGCTTTAGAACAAGGCATAGTTTTCCCTGCTGGCTCTTTGGGCGGGGGACCCATCTCCAGCCGTATGGCCATTATTGTGCCTGGCGCAGCGCCAAGTGGGAAAGGGTGGTTTTGAGACTGAAGGCAGCAGGAAAGCCCGCAGCCCCCAGGTCTGTGGGTCTACGCAAGCGGTGCCCAAAGAGCTTTAGAACAAGGCATAGTTTTCCCTGCTGGCTCTTTGGGCGGGAGACCCATCTCCAGCCGTATGGCCATTTTTGTGCCTGGCGCGGCGCCAAGTGGGAAAGGGTGGTTTTGAGGCTGAAGGCAGCAGGAAAGCCCGCAGCCCCCAGGTCTGTGGGTCTACGTAAGCGGTGCCCAAAGAGCTTTAGAACAAGGCATAGTTTTCCCTGCTGGCTCCTTGGACGGGGACCCATCTCCAGCCATAGGCCATTTTTGTGCCTGGCGCGGCGCCAAGTGGGAAAGGGTGGTTTTGAGGCTGAAGGCAGCAGGAAAGACCGCAGCCCCCAGGTCTGTGGGTCTACGCAAGCGGTTCCCAAAGAGCTTTAGAACAAGGCATAGTTTTCCCTGCTGGCTCTTTGGGCATGGGACCCATCTCTAGCCATAGGCTATTTTTGTGCCTGGCGCCGCACCAAGTGGGAAAGGGTGGTTTTGAGGCTGAAGGCAGCAGGAAGGCCTGCAGCCCCCAGGTCTGTGGGGCTACGCAAGCGTTTTCCAAAGACCTTTAGAACAAGGCATAGTTTTCCCTGCTGGCTCTTTGGGCAGGGGACCCATCTCCAGCCGTATGGCCTTTTTTGTGCGTGGCGCGGCGCCAAGTGGGAAAGGGTGGTGTCGAGGCTGAAGGCAGCAGGAAAGCCTACAGCCCCCAGGTCTGTGGAGCTACGCAAGCGGTTCCCAAAGAGCTTTAGAACAAGGCATAGTTTTCCCTGCTGGCTCTTTGGGCGGGGGACCCATCTCCAGCCGTATGGCCATTTTTGTGCCTGGCCCGGCGCCCAGAGGGAAAGGGTGGTGTCGAGGCTGAAGGCAGCAGGAAAGACCGCAGCCCCTAGGTCTGTGGGGCTACGCAAGTGCTTCCAAAAGACCTTTAGAACAAGGCATAGTTTTGCCTGCTGGCTCTTTGGGCGGGGGACCCATCTCCAGCCGTATGGCCATTTTTGTGCCTGGCGCGGCGCCAAGTGGGAAAGGGTGGTGTCGAGGCTGAAGGCAGCAGGAAAGCCTGCAGCCCCCAGGTCTGTGGGTCTACGCAAGCGGTTCCCAAAGAGCTTTAGAACAAGGCATAGTTTTCCCTGCTGGTTCTTTGGGCGTGGGACCCATCTCCAGCCATAGGCTTTTTTGTGCCTGGCCCGGCGCCCAGAGGGAAATGGTGGTGTCGAGGATGAAGGCAGCAGGAAAGCCTACAGCACCCAGGTCTCTGGGGCTACACAAGCGGTTCCCAAAGAGCTTTAGAACAAGGCATAGTTTTCCCTGCTGGCTCTATGGTCGTGGCACCCCTCTACAGCCGTATGGCCATTTTTGTGCCTGGCACGGTGCCAAGTGGGAAAGGGTGGTTTGGAGGCTGAAGGCAGCAGGAATGCCCGCAGCCCCCAGGTCTCTGGGACTACGCAAGCGGTTCCCAAAGAGCTTTAGAACAAGGCATAGTTTTCCCTGCTGGCTCCTTGGGCGGGGGACCCATCTCCAGATATATGGCCATTTTTGTGCCTAGCGCGGCGCCAAGTGGGAAAGGGTGGTTTTGAGGCTGAAGGCAGCAGGAAAGCACGCAGCCCCCAGGTCTGTGGGTCTACGCAAGCGGTGCCCAAAGAGCTTTAGAACAAGGCATAGTTTTCCCTGATGGCTCCTTGGGCGGGGGACCCATCTCCAGCCGTATGGCCATTTTTGTGCCTGGCGCGGCGCCCAGAGGGAAAGGGTGGTTTTGAGGCTGAAGGCAGCAGGAAGGCCCGCAGCCCCCAGGTCTGTGGGGCTACGCAAGCGGTTCCCAAAGAGCTTTAGAACAAGGCATAGTTTTCCCTGATGGCTCTTTGGGCGGGGGACCCATCTCCAGCCGTATGGCCATTTTTGTGCCTGGCGCGGCGCCCAGAGGGAAAGGGTGGTTTTGAGACTGAAGGCAGCAGGAAAGCCCGCAGCCCCCAGGTCTGTGGGTCTACGCAAGTGGTTCCCAAAGAACTTTAGAACAAGGCATAGTTTTCCCTGCTGGCTCTTTGGGCGGGAGACCCATCTCCAGCCGTATGGCCATTTTTGTGCCTGGCGCGGCGCCAAGTGGGAAAGGGTGGTTTTGAGGCTGAAGGCAGCAGGAAAGCCCGCAGCCCCCAGGTCTGTGGGTCTACGCAAGCGGTGCCCAAAGAGCTTTAGAACAAGGCATAGTTTTCCCTGCTGCCTCCTTGGGCAGGGTACCCATCTCCAGCCATAGGCCATTTTTGTGCCTGGCGCGGCGCCAAGTGGGAAAGGGTGGTTTTGAGGCTGAAAGCAGCAGGAATGCCCGCAGCTCCCAGGTCTCTGGGACTACGCAAGCGGTTCCCAAAGAGCTTTAGAACAAGGCATAGTTTTCCCTGCTGGCTCCTTTGGCGGGGGACCCATCTCCAGCCGTATGGCCATTTTTGTGCCTGGCGCGGCGCCAAGTGGGAAAGGGTGGTGTCGAGGCTGAAGGCAGCAGGAAAGCCTGCAGCCCCCAGGTCTGTGGGGCTACGCAAGCGGTTCCCAAAGAGCTTTAGAACAAGGCATAGTTTTCCCTGCTGGCTCTTTGGGCGGGGGACCCATCTCCAGCCGTATGGCCATTATTGTGCCTGGCGCAGCGCCAAGTGGGAAAGGGTGGTTTTGAGACTGAAGGCAGCAGGAAAGCCCGCAGCCCCCAGGTCTGTGTGATTCTACGCAAGCGGTGCCCAAAGAGCTTTAGAACAAGGCATAGTTTTCCCTGCTGGCTCTTTGGGCGGGAGACCCATCTCCAGCCGTATGGCCATTTTTGTGCCTGGCGCGGCGCCAAGTGGGAAAGGGTGGTTTTGAGGCTGAAGGCAGCAGGAAAGCCCGCAGCCCCCAGGTCTGTGGGTCTACGCAAGCGGTGCCCAAAGAGCTTTAGAACAAGGCATAGTTTTCCCTGCTGGCTCCTTGGACGGGGACCCATCTCCAGCCATAGGCCATTTTTGTGCCTGGCGCGGCGCCAAGTGGGAAAGGGTGGTTTTGAGGCTGAAGGCAGCAGGAAGGCCCGCAGCCCCCAGGTCTGTGGGTCTACGCAAGCGGTTCCCAAAGAGCTTTAGAACAAGGCATAGTTTTCCCTGCTGGCTCTTTGGGCGGGGGACCCATCTCCAGCCGTATGGCCATTTTTGTGCCTGGCGCGGCGCCCAGAGGGAAAGGGTGGTTTTGAGGCTGAAGGCAGCAGGAAAGACCGCAGCCCCCAGGTCTGTGGGGCTACGCAAGCGGTTCCCAAAGAGCTTTAGAACAAGGCATAGTTTTCCCTCCTGGCTCTTTGGGCATGGGACCCATCTCTAGCCATAGGCTATTTTTGTGCCTGGCGCCGCACCAAGTGGGAAAGGGTGGTTTTGAGGCTGAAGGCAGCAGGAAGGCCTGCAGCCCCCAGGTCTGTGGGGCTACGCAAGCGGTTCCCAAAGAGCTTTAGAACAAGGCATAGTTTTCCCTGCTGGCTCTTTGGGCAGGGGACCCATCTCCAGCCGTATGGCCTTTTTTGTGCCTGGCGCGGCGCCAAGTGGGAAAGGGTGGTGTCGAGGCTGAAGGCAGCAGGAAAGCCTACAGCACCCAGGTCTGTGGGGCTACGCAAGCGGTTCCCAAAGAGCTTTAGAACAAGGCATAGTTTTCCCTGCTGGCTCTTTGGGCGGGGGACCCATCTCCAGCCGTATGGACATTTTTGTGCCTGGCCCGGCGCCCAGAGGGAAAGGGTGGTGTCGAGGCTGAAGGCAGCAGGAAAGAACGCAGCCCCTAGGTCTGTGGGGCTACGCAAGTGCTTCCAAAAGACCTTTAGAACAAGGCATAGTTTTGCCTGCTGTCTCTTTGGGCGGGGGACCCATCTCCAGCCGTATGGCCATTTTTGTGCCTGGCCCGGCGCCAAGTGGGAAAGGGTGGTGTCGAGGCTGAAGGCAGCAGGAAAGCCTGCAGCCCCCAGGTCTGTGGGTCTACGCAAGCGGTTCCCAAAGAGCTTTAGAACAAGGCATAGTTTTCCCTGCTGGCTCTTTGGGCGTGGGACCCATCTCCAGCCATAGGCTTTTTTGTGCCTGGCCCGGCGCCCAGAGGGAAATGGTGGTGTCGAGGCTGAAGGCAGCAGGAAAGCCTACAGCACCCAGGTCTCTGGGGCTACACAAGCGGTTCCCAAAGAGCTTTAGAACAAGGCATAGTTTTCCCTGCTGGCTCTATGGTCGTGGCACCCCTCTACAGCCGTATGGCCATTTTTGTGCCTGGCATGGTGCCAAGTGGGAAAGGGTGGTTTGGAGGCTGAAGGCAGCAGGAATGCCCGCAGCCCCCAGGTCTCTGGGACTACGCAAGCGGTTCCCAAAGAGCTTTAGAACAAGGCATAGTTTTCCCTGCTGGCTCCTTGGACGGGGACCCATCTCCAGCCATAGGCCATTTTTGTGCCTGGCGCGGCGCCAAGTGGGAAAGGGTGGTTTTGAGGCTGAAGGCTGCAGGAAGGCCCACAGCCCCCAGGTCTGTGGGGCTACGCAAGCGGTTCCCAAAGAGCTTTAGAACAAGGCATATTTTTCCCTGCTGGCTCTTTGGGCGGGGGACCCATCTCCAGCCATATGGCCATTTTTGTGCCTGGCGCGGCGCCAAGTGGGAAAGGGTGGTGTCGAGGCTGAAGGCAGCAGGAAAGCCTACAGCCCCCAGGTCTGTGGGGCTACGCAAGCGGTTCCCAAAGAGCTTTAGAACAAGGCATAGTTTTCCCTGCTGGCTCTTTGGGCGGGGGACCCATCTCCAGCCGTATGGCCATTTTTGTGCCTGGCCCGGCGCCCAGAGGGAAAGGGTGGTGTCGAGGCTGAAGGCAGCAGGAAAGACCGTAGCCCCCAGGCCTGTGGGGCTACGCAAGCGGTTCCCAAAGAGCTTTAGAACAAGGCATAGTTTTCCCTGCTGGCTCTTTGGGCGGGGGACCCATCTCCAGCCGTATGGCCATTTTTGTGCCTGGCGCGGCGCCCAGAGGGAAAGGGTGGTTTTGAGGCTGAAGGCAGCAGGAAAGACCGCAGCCCCCAGGTCTGTGGGTCTACGCAAGCGGTTCCCAAAGAGCTTTAGAACAAGGCATAGTTTTCCCTCCTGGCTCTTTGGGCATGGGACCCATCTCTAGCCATAGGCTATTTTTGTGCCTGGCGCCGCACCAAGTGGGAAAGGGTGGTTTTGAGGCTGAAGGCAGCAGGAAGGCCTGCAGCCCCCAGGTCTGTGGGGCTACGCAAGCGGTTCCCAAAGAGCTTTAGAACAAGGCATAGTTTTCCCTGCTGGCTCTTTGGGCAGGGGACCCATCTCCAGCCGTATGGCCTTTTTTGTGCCTGGCGCGGAGCCAAGTGGGAAAGGGTGGTGTCGAGGCTGAAGGCAGCAGGAAAGCCTACAGCACCCAGGTCTGTGGGGCTACGCAAGCGGTTCCCAAAGAGCTTTAGAACAAGGCATAGTTTTGCCTGCTGGCTCTTTGGGCGGGGGACCCATCTCCAGCCGTATGGCCATTTTTGTGCCTGGCCCGGCGCCAAGTGGGAAAGGGTGGTGTCGAGGCTGAAGGCAGCAGGAAAGCCTGCAGCCCCCAGGTCTGTGGGTCTACGCAAGCGGTTCCCAAAGAGCTTTAGAACAAGGCATAGTTTTCCCTGCTGGTTCTTTGGGCGTGGGACCCATCTCCAGCCATAGGCTTTTTTGTGCCTGGCCCGGCGCCCAGAGGGAAATGGTGGTGTCGAGGCTGAAGGCAGCAGGAAAGCCTACAGCACCCAGGTCTGTGGGGCTACGCAAGCGGTTCCCAAAGAGCTTTAGAACAAGGCATAGTTTTCCCTGCTGGCTCTTTGGGCGGGGGACCCATCTCCAGCCGTATGGACATTTTTGTGCCTGGCCCGGCGCCCAGAGGGAAAGGGTGGTGTCGAGGCTGAAGGCAGCAGGAAAGACCGCAGCCCCTAGGTCTGTGGGGCTACGCAAGTGCTTCCAAAAGACCTTTAGAACAAGGCATAGTTTTGCCTGCTGGCTCTTTGGGCGGGGGACCCATCTCCAGCCGTATGGCCATTTTTGTGCCTGGCCCGGCGCCAAGTGGGAAAGGGTGGTGTCGAGGCTGAAGGCAGCAGAAAAGCCTGCAGCCCCCAGGTCTGTGGGTCTACGCAAGCGGTTCCCAAAGAGCTTTAGAACAAGGCATAGTTTTCCCTGCTGGTTCTTTGGGCGTGGGACCCATCTCCAGCCATAGGCTTTTTTGTGCCTGGCCCGGCGCCCAGAGGGAAATGGTGGTGTCGAGGCTGAAGGCAGCAGGAAAGCCTACAGCACCCAGGTCTCTGGGGCTACACAAGCGGTTCCCAAAGAGCTTTAGAACAAGGCATAGTTTTCCCTGCTGGCTCTATGGTCGTGGCACCCCTCTACAGCCGTATGGCCATTTTTGTGCCTGGCATGGTGCCAAGTGGGAAAGGGTGGTTTGGAGGCTGAAGGCAGCAGGAATGCCCGCAGCCCCCAGGTCTCTGGGACTACGCAAGCGGTTCCCAAAGAGCTTTAGAACAAGGCATAGTTTTCCCTGCTGGCTCCTTGGACGGGGACCCATCTCCAGCCATAGGCCATTTTTGTGCCTGGCGCGGCGCCAAGTGGGAAAGGGTGGTTTTGAGGCTGAAGGCTGCAGGAAGGCCCACAGCCCCCAGGTCTGTGGGGCTACGCAAGCGGTTCCCAAAGAGCTTTAGAACAAGGCATAGTTTTCCCTGCTGGCTCTTTGGGCGGGGGACCCATCTCCAGCCGTATGGCCATTTTTGTGCCTGGCGCGGCGCCAAGTGGGAAAGGGTGGTGTCGAGGCTGAAGGCAGCAGGAAAGCCTACAGCACCCAGGTCTGTGGGGCTACGCAAGCGGTTCCCAAAGAGCTTTAGAACAAGGCATAGTTTTCCCTGCTGGCTCTTTGGGCGGGGGACCCATCTCCAGCCGTATGGCCATTTTTGTGCCTGGCCCGGCGCCCAGAGGGAAAGGGTGGTGTCGAGGCTGAAGGCAGCAGGAAAGACCGTAGCCCCCAGGCCTGTGGGGCTACGCAAGCGGTTCCCAAAGAGCTTTAGAACAAGGCACAGTTTTCCCTGCTGGCTCTTTGGGCGGGAGACCCATCTCCAGCCGTATGGCCATTTTTGTGCCTGGCGCGGTGCCAAGTGGGAAAGGGTGGTGTCGAGGCTGAAGGCAGCAGTAAAGCCCGCAGCCCCTAGGTCTGTGGGGCTACGCAAGTGCTTCCAAAAGACCTTTAGAACAAGGGATAGTTTTGCCTGCTGGCTCTTTGGGCGGGGGACCCATCTCCAGCCATAGGCTTTTTTGTGCCTGGCCCGGCGCCCAGAGGGAAATGGTGGTGTCGAGGCTGAAGGCAGCAGGAAAGCCTACAGCACCCAGGTCTGTGGGGCTACGCAAGCGGTTCCCAAAGAGCTTTAGAACAAGGCATAGTTTTCCCTGCTGGCTCTATGGTCGTGGCACCCCTCTACAGCCGTATGGCCATTTTTGTGCCTGGCACGGTGCCAAGTGGGAAAGGGTGGTTTGGAGGCTGAAGGCAGCAGGAAAGCCTGCAGCCCCCAGGTCTGTGGGGCTACGCAAGCGGTTCCCAAAGAGCTTTAGAACAAGGCATAGTTTTCCCTGCTGGCTCTTTGGGCGGGAGACCCATCTCCAGCCGTATGGCCATTTTTGTGCCTGGCGCGGTGCCAAGTGGGAAAGGGTGGTGTCGAGGCTGAAGGCAGCAGTAAAGCCCGCAGCCCCTAGGTCTGTGGGGCTACGCAAGTGCTTCCAAAAGACCTTTAGAACAAGGCATAGTTTTCCCTGCTGGCTCTTTGGGCGGGGGACCCATCTCCAGCCGTATGGCCATTTTTGTGCCTGGCGCGGCGCCAAGTGGGAAAGGGTGGTGTCGAGGCTGAAGGCAACAGGAAAGCCTGCAGCTCCCAGGTCTCTGGCACTACGCAAGCGGTTCCCAAAGAGCTTTAGAACAAGGCATAGTTTTCCCTGCTGGTTCTTTGGGCGTGGGACCCATCTCCAGCCATAGGCTTTTTTGTGCCTGGCCCGGCGCCCAGAGGGAAATGGTGGTGTCGAGGCTGAAGGCAGCAGGAAAGCCTACAGCACCCAGGTCTCTGGGGCTACACAAGCGGTTCCCAAAGAGCTTTAGAACAAGGCATAGTTTTCCCTGCTGGCTCTATGGTCGTGGCACCCCTCTACAGCCGTATGGCCATTTTTGTGCCTGGCACGGTGCCAAGTGGGAAAGGGTGGTTTGGAGGCTGAAGGCAGCAGGAATGCCCGCAGCCCCCAGGTCTCTGGGACTACGCAAGCGGTTCCCAAAGAGCTTTAGAACAAGGCATAGTTTTCCCTGATGGCTCCTTGGGCGGGGGACCCATCTCCAGCCGTATGGCCATTTTTGTGCCTGGCGCGGCGCCCAGAGGGAAAGGGTGGTTTTGAGGCTGAAGGCAGCAGGAAGGCCCGCAGCCCCCAGGTCTGTGGGGCTACGCAAGCGGTTCCCAAAGAGCTTTAGAACAAGGCATAGTTTTCCCTGATGGCTCTTTGGGCGGGGGACCCATCTCCAGCCGTATGGCCATTTTTGTGCCTGGCGCGGCGCCCAGAGGGAAAGGGTGGTTTTGAGACTGAAGGCAGCAGGAAAGCCCGCAGCCCCCAGGTCTGTGGGGCTACGCAAGCGGTTCCCAAAAAGCTTTAGAACAAGGCATAGTTTTCCCTGCTGGCTCTTTGGGCGGGGGACCCATCTCTAGCCATAGGCCATTTTTGTGCCTGGCACGGCGCCAAGTGGGAAAGGGTGGTTTTGAGGCTGAAGGCAGCAGGAAAGCCTGCAGCCCCCAGGTCTGTGGGGCTACGCAAGCGTTTTCCAAAGAGCTTTAGAACAAGGCATAGTTTTCCCTCCTGGCTCTTGGGCGGGGGACCCATCTCCAGCCGTATGGCCATTTTTGTGCCTGGCGCGGCGCCAAGTTGTAAAGGGTGGTGTCGAGGCTGAAGGCAGCAGGAAAGCCTACAGCATCCAGGTCTGTGGGGCTACGCAAGCGGTTCCCAAAGAGCTTTAGAACAAGGCATAGTTTTCCCTGCTGGCTCTTTGGGCGGGGGACCCATCTCCAGCCGTATGGCCATTTTTGTGCCTGGCCCGGCGCCCAGAGGGAAAGGGTGGTGTCGAGGCTGAAGGCAGCAGGAAAGACCGCAGCCCCCAGGTCTGTGGGGCTACGCAAGCGGTTCCAAAAGAGCTTTAGAACAAGGCATAGTTTTCCCTCCTGGCTCTTGGGCGGGGGACCCATCTCCAGCCGTATGGCCATTTTTGTGCCTGGCGCAGCGCCAAGTGGGAAAGGGTGGTTTTGAGACTGAAGGCAGCAGGAAAGCCCGCAGCCCCCAGGTCTGTGGGTCTACGCAAGCGGTGCCCAAAGAGCTTTAGAACAAGGCATATTTTTCCCTGCTGGCTCTTTGGGCGGGAGACCCATCTCCAGCCGTAGGGCCATTTTTGTGCCTGGCGCGGCGCCAAGTGGGAAAGGGTGGTTTTGAGGCTGAAGGCAGCAGGAAAGCCCGCAGCCCCCAGGTCTGTGGGTCTACGTAAGCGGTGCCCAAAGAGCTTTAGAACAAGGCATAGTTTTCCCTCCTGGCTCTATGGTCGTGGCACCCCTCTACAGCCGTATGGCCATTTTTGTGCCTGGCACGGTGCCAAGTGGGAAAGGGTGGTTTGGAGGCTGAAGGCAGCAGGAATGCCCGCAGCCCCCAGGTCTCTGGGACTACGCAAGCGGTTCCCAAAGAGCTTTAGAACAAGGCATAGTTTTCCCTGCTGGCTCTTTGGGCGGGAGACCCATCTCCAGCCGTATGGCCATTTTTGTGCCTGGCGCGGTGCCAAGTGGGAAAGGGTGGTGTCGAGGCTGAAGGCAGCAGTAAAGCCCGCAGCCCCTAGGTCTGTGGGGCTACGCAAGTGCTTCCAAAAGACCTTTAGAACAAGGCATAGTTTTCCCTGCTGGCTCTTTGGGCGGGGGACCCATCTCCAGCCGTATGGCCATTTTTGTGCCTGGCGCGGCGCCAAGTGGGAAAGGGTGGTGTCGAGGCTGAAGGCAACAGGAAAGCCTGCAGCTCCCAGGTCTCTGGCACTACGCAAGCGGTTCCCAAAGAGCTTTAGAACAAGGCATAGTTTTCCCTGCTGGTTCTTTGGGCGTGGGACCCATCTCCAGCCATAGGCTTTTTTGTGCCTGGCCCGGCGCCCAGAGGGAAATGGTGGTGTCGAGGCTGAAGGCAGCAGGAAAGCCTACAGCACCCAGGTCTCTGGGGCTACACAAGCGGTTCCCAAAGAGCTTTAGAACAAGGCATAGTTTTCCCTGCTGGCTCTATGGTCGTGGCACCCCTCTACAGCCGTATGGCCATTTTTGTGCCTGGCACGGTGCCAAGTGGGAAAGGGTGGTTTGGAGGCTGAAGGCAGCAGGAATGCCCGCAGCCCCCAGGTCTCTGGGACTACGCAAGCGGTTCCCAAAGAGCTTTAGAACAAGGCATAGTTTTCCCTGATGGCTCCTTGGGCGGGGGACCCATCTCCAGCCGTATGGCCATTTTTGTGCCTGGCGCGGCGCCCAGAGGGAAAGGGTGGTTTTGAGGCTGAAGGCAGCAGGAAGGCCCGCAGCCCCCAGGTCTGTGGGGCTACGCAAGCGGTTCCCAAAGAGCTTTAGAACAAGGCATAGTTTTCCCTGATGGCTCTTTGGGCGGGGGACCCATCTCCAGCCGTATGGCCATTTTTGTGCCTGGCGCGGCGCCCAGAGGGAAAGGGTGGTTTTGAGACTGAAGGCAGCAGGAAAGCCCGCAGCCCCCAGGTCTGTGGGGCTACGCAAGCGGTTCCCAAAAAGCTTTAGAACAAGGCATAGTTTTCCCTGCTGGCTCTTTGGGCGGGGGACCCATCTCTAGCCATAGGCCATTTTTGTGCCTGGCACGGCGCCAAGTGGGAAAGGGTGGTTTTGAGGCTGAAGGCAGCAGGAAAGCCTGCAGCCCCCAGGTCTGTGGGGCTACGCAAGCGTTTTCCAAAGAGCTTTAGAACAAGGCATAGTTTTCCCTCCTGGCTCTTGGGCGGGGGACCCATCTCCAGCCGTATGGCCATTTTTGTGCCTGGCGCGGCGCCAAGTTGTAAAGGGTGGTGTCGAGGCTGAAGGCAGCAGGAAAGCCTACAGCATCCAGGTCTGTGGGGCTACGCAAGCGGTTCCCAAAGAGCTTTAGAACAAGGCATAGTTTTCCCTGCTGGCTCTTTGGGCGGGGGACCCATCTCCAGCCGTATGGCCATTTTTGTGCCTGGCCCGGCGCCCAGAGGGAAAGGGTGGTGTCGAGGCTGAAGGCAGCAGGAAAGACCGCAGCCCCCAGGTCTGTGGGGCTACGCAAGCGGTTCCAAAAGAGCTTTAGAACAAGGCATAGTTTTCCCTCCTGGCTCTTGGGCGGGGGACCCATCTCCAGCCGTATGGCCATTTTTGTGCCTGGCGCAGCGCCAAGTGGGAAAGGGTGGTTTTGAGACTGAAGGCAGCAGGAAAGCCCGCAGCCCCCAGGTCTGTGGGTCTACGCAAGCGGTGCCCAAAGAGCTTTAGAACAAGGCATATTTTTCCCTGCTGGCTCTTTGGGCGGGAGACCCATCTCCAGCCGTAGGGCCATTTTTGTGCCTGGCGCGGCGCCAAGTGGGAAAGGGTGGTTTTGAGGCTGAAGGCAGCAGGAAAGCCCGCAGCCCCCAGGTCTGTGGGTCTACGTAAGCGGTGCCCAAAGAGCTTTAGAACAAGGCATAGTTTTCCCTCCTGGCTCTATGGTCGTGGCACCCCTCTACAGCCGTATGGCCATTTTTGTGCCTGGCACGGTGCCAAGTGGGAAAGGGTGGTTTGGAGGCTGAAGGCAGCAGGAATGCCCGCAGCCCCCAGGTCTCTGGGACTACGCAAGCGGTTCCCAAAGAGCTTTAGAACAAGGCATAGTTTTCCCTGCTGGCTCTTTGGGCGGGAGACCCATCTCCAGCCGTATGGCCATTTTTGTGCCTGGCGCGGTGCCAAGTGGGAAAGGGTGGTGTCGAGGCTGAAGGCAGCAGTAAAGCCCGCAGCCCCTAGGTCTGTGGGGCTACGCAAGTGCTTCCAAAAGACCTTTAGAACAAGGCATAGTTTTGCCTGCTGGCTCTTTGGGCGGGGGACCCATCTCCAGCCGTATGGCCATTTTTGTGCCTGGCGCGGCGCCAAGTGGGAAAGGGTGGTGTCGAGGCTGAAGGCAACAGGAAAGCCTGCAGCTCCCAGGTCTCTGGCACTACGCAAGCGGTTCCCAAAGAGCTTTAGAACAAGGCATAGTTTTCCCTGCTGGTTCTTTGGGCGTGGGACCCATCTCCAGCCATAGGCTTTTTTGTGCCTGGCCCGGCGCCCAGAGGGAAATGGTGGTGTCGAGGCTGAAGGCAGCAGGAAAGCCTACAGCACCCAGGTCTCTGGGGCTACACAAGCGGTTCCCAAAGAGCTTTAGAACAAGGCATAGTTTTCCCTGCTGGCTCTATGGTCGTGGCACCCCTCTACAGCCGTATGGCCATTTTTGTGCCTGGCACGGTGCCAAGTGGGAAAGGGTGGTTTGGAGGCTGAAGGCAGCAGGAATGCCCGCAGCCCCCAGGTCTCTGGGACTACGCAAGCGGTTCCCAAAGAGCTTTAGAACAAGGCATAGTTTTCCCTGATGGCTCCTTGGGCGGGGGACCCATCTCCAGCCGTATGGCCATTTTTGTGCCTGGCGCGGCGCCCAGAGGGAAAGGGTGGTTTTGAGGCTGAAGGCAGCAGGAAGGCCCGCAGCCCCCAGGTCTGTGGGGCTACGCAAGCGGTTCCCAAAGAGCTTTAGAACAAGGCATAGTTTTCCCTGCTGGCTCTTTGGGCGGGGGACCCATCTCCAGCCGTATGGCCATTTTTGTGCCTGGCGCGGCGCCCAGAGGGAAAGGGTGGTTTTGAGACTGAAGGCAGCAGGAAAGCCCGCAGCCCCCAGGTCTGTGGGGCTACGCAAGCGGTTCCCAAAAAGCTTTAGAACAAGGCATAGTTTTCCCTGCTGGCTCTTTGGGCGGGGGACCCATCTCTAGCCATAGGCCATTTTTGTGCCTGGCACGGCGCCAAGTGGGAAAGGGTGGTTTTGAGGCTGAAGGCAGCAGGAAAGCCTGCAGCCCCCAGGTCTGTGGGGCTACGCAAGCGTTTTCCAAAGAGCTTTAGAACAAGGCATAGTTTTCCCTCCTGGCTCTTGGGCGGGGGACCCATCTCCAGCCGTATGGCCATTTTTGTGCCTGGCGCGGCGCCAAGTTGTAAAGGGTGGTGTCGAGGCTGAAGGCAGCAGGAAAGCCTACAGCATCCAGGTCTGTGGGGCTACGCAAGCGGTTCCCAAAGAGCTTTAGAACAAGGCATAGTTTTCCCTGCTGGCTCTTTGGGCGGGGGACCCATCTCCAGCCGTATGGCCATTTTTGTGCCTGGCCCGGCGCCCAGAGGGAAAGGGTGGTGTCGAGGCTGAAGGCAGCAGGAAAGACCGCAGCCCCCAGGTCTGTGGGGCTACGCAAGCGGTTCCAAAAGAGCTTTAGAACAAGGCATAGTTTTCCCTCCTGGCTCTTGGGCGGGGGACCCATCTCCAGCCGTATGGCCATTTTTGTGCCTGGCGCAGCGCCAAGTGGGAAAGGGTGGTTTTGAGACTGAAGGCAGCAGGAAAGCCCGCAGCCCCCAGGTCTGTGGGTCTACGCAAGCGGTGCCCAAAGAGCTTTAGAACAAGGCATATTTTTCCCTGCTGGCTCTTTGGGCGGGAGACCCATCTCCAGCCGTAGGGCCATTTTTGTGCCTGGCGCGGCGCCAAGTGGGAAAGGGTGGTTTTGAGGCTGAAGGCAGCAGGAAAGCCCGCAGCCCCCAGGTCTGTGGGTCTACGTAAGCGGTGCCCAAAGAGCTTTAGAACAAGGCATAGTTTTCCCTCCTGGCTCTATGGTCGTGGCACCCCTCTACAGCCGTATGGCCATTTTTGTGCCTGGCACGGTGCCAAGTGGGAAAGGGTGGTTTGGAGGCTGAAGGCAGCAGGAATGCCCGCAGCCCCCAGGTCTCTGGGACTACGCAAGCGGTTCCCAAAGAGCTTTAGAACAAGGCATAGTTTTCCCTGCTGGCTCTTTGGGCGGGAGACCCATCTCCAGCCGTATGGCCATTTTTGTGCCTGGCGCGGTGCCAAGTGGGAAAGGGTGGTGTCGAGGCTGAAGGCAGCAGTAAAGCCCGCAGCCCCTAGGTCTGTGGGGCTACGCAAGTGCTTCCAAAAGACCTTTAGAACAAGGCATAGTTTTGCCTGCTGGCTCTTTGGGCGGGGGACCCATCTCCAGCCGTATGGCCATTTTTGTGCCTGGCGCGGCGCCAAGTGGGAAAGGGTGGTGTCGAGGCTGAAGGCAACAGGAAAGCCTGCAGCTCCCAGGTCTCTGGCACTACGCAAGCGGTTCCCAAAGAGCTTTAGAACAAGGCATAGTTTTCCCTGCTGGTTCTTTGGGCGTGGGACCCATCTCCAGCCATAGGCTTTTTTGTGCCTGGCCCGGCGCCCAGAGGGAAATGGTGGTGTCGAGGCTGAAGGCAGCAGGAAAGCCTACAGCACCCAGGTCTCTGGGGCTACACAAGCGGTTCCCAAAGAGCTTTAGAACAAGGCATAGTTTTCCCTGCTGGCTCTATGGTCGTGGCACCCCTCTACAGCCGTATGGCCATTTTTGTGCCTGGCACGGTGCCAAGTGGGAAAGGGTGGTTTGGAGGCTGAAGGCAGCAGGAATGCCCGCAGCCCCCAGGTCTCTGGGACTACGCAAGCGGTTCCCAAAGAGCTTTAGAACAAGGCATAGTTTTCCCTGATGGCTCCTTGGGCGGGGGACCCATCTCCAGCCGTATGGCCATTTTTGTGCCTGGCGCGGCGCCCAGAGGGAAAGGGTGGTTTTGAGGCTGAAGGCAGCAGGAAGGCCCGCAGCCCCCAGGTCTGTGGGGCTACGCAAGCGGTTCCCAAAGAGCTTTAGAACAAGGCATAGTTTTCCCTGCTGGCTCTTTGGGCGGGGGACCCATCTCCAGCCGTATGGCCATTTTTGTGCCTGGCGCGGCGCCCAGAGGGAAAGGGTGGTTTTGAGACTGAAGGCAGCAGGAAAGCCCGCAGCCCCCAGGTCTGTGGGGCTACGCAAGCGGTTCCCAAAAAGCTTTAGAACAAGGCATAGTTTTCCCTGCTGGCTCTTTGGGCGGGGGACCCATCTCTAGCCATAGGCCATTTTTGTGCCTGGCACGGCGCCAAGTGGGAAAGGGTGGTTTTGAGGCTGAAGGCAGCAGGAAAGCCTGCAGCCCCCAGGTCTGTGGGGCTACGCAAGCGTTTTCCAAAGAGCTTTAGAACAAGGCATAGTTTTCCCTCCTGGCTCTTGGGCGGGGGACCCATCTCCAGCCGTATGGCCATTTTTGTGCCTGGCGCGGCGCCAAGTTGTAAAGGGTGGTGTCGAGGCTGAAGGCAGCAGGAAAGCCTACAGCATCCAGGTCTGTGGGGCTACGCAAGCGGTTCCCAAAGAGCTTTAGAACAAGGCATAGTTTTCCCTGCTGGCTCTTTGGGCGGGGGACCCATCTCCAGCCGTATGGCCATTTTTGTGCCTGGCCCGGCGCCCAGAGGGAAAGGGTGGTGTCGAGGCTGAAGGCAGCAGGAAAGACCGCAGCCCCCAGGTCTGTGGGGCTACGCAAGCGGTTCCAAAAGAGCTTTAGAACAAGGCATAGTTTTCCCTCCTGGCTCTTGGGCGGGGGACCCATCTCCAGCCGTATGGCCATTTTTGTGCCTGGCGCAGCGCCAAGTGGGAAAGGGTGGTTTTGAGACTGAAGGCAGCAGGAAAGCCCGCAGCCCCCAGGTCTGTGGGTCTACGCAAGCGGTGCCCAAAGAGCTTTAGAACAAGGCATATTTTTCCCTGCTGGCTCTTTGGGCGGGAGACCCATCTCCAGCCGTAGGGCCATTTTTGTGCCTGGCGCGGCGCCAAGTGGGAAAGGGTGGTTTTGAGGCTGAAGGCAGCAGGAAAGCCCGCAGCCCCCAGGTCTGTGGGTCTACGTAAGCGGTGCCCAAAGAGCTTTAGAACAAGGCATAGTTTTCCCTCCTGGCTCTATGGTCGTGGCACCCCTCTACAGCCGTATGGCCATTTTTGTGCCTGGCACGGTGCCAAGTGGGAAAGGGTGGTTTGGAGGCTGAAGGCAGCAGGAATGCCCGCAGCCCCCAGGTCTCTGGGACTACGCAAGCGGTTCCCAAAGAGCTTTAGAACAAGGCATAGTTTTCCCTGCTGGCTCTTTGGGCGGGAGACCCATCTCCAGCCGTATGGCCATTTTTGTGCCTGGCGCGGTGCCAAGTGGGAAAGGGTGGTGTCGAGGCTGAAGGCAGCAGTAAAGCCCGCAGCCCCTAGGTCTGTGGGGCTACGCAAGTGCTTCCAAAAGACCTTTAGAACAAGGCATAGTTTTGCCTGCTGGCTCTTTGGGCGGGGGACCCATCTCCAGCCGTATGGCCATTTTTGTGCCTGGCGCGGCGCCAAGTGGGAAAGGGTGGTGTCGAGGCTGAAGGCAACAGGAAAGCCTGCAGCTCCCAGGTCTCTGGCACTACGCAAGCGGTTCCCAAAGAGCTTTAGAACAAGGCATAGTTTTCCCTGCTGGTTCTTTGGGCGTGGGACCCATCTCCAGCCATAGGCTTTTTTGTGCCTGGCCCGGCGCCCAGAGGGAAATGGTGGTGTCGAGGCTGAAGGCAGCAGGAAAGCCTACAGCACCCAGGTCTCTGGGGCTACACAAGCGGTTCCCAAAGAGCTTTAGAACAAGGCATAGTTTTCCCTGCTGGCTCTATGGTCGTGGCACCCCTCTACAGCCGTATGGCCATTTTTGTGCCTGGCACGGTGCCAAGTGGGAAAGGGTGGTTTGGAGGCTGAAGGCAGCAGGAATGCCCGCAGCCCCCAGGTCTCTGGGACTACGCAAGCGGTTCCCAAAGAGCTTTAGAACAAGGCATAGTTTTCCCTGATGGCTCCTTGGGCGGGGGACCCATCTCCAGCCGTATGGCCATTTTTGTGCCTGGCGCGGCGCCCAGAGGGAAAGGGTGGTTTTGAGGCTGAAGGCAGCAGGAAGGCCCGCAGCCCCCAGGTCTGTGGGGCTACGCAAGCGGTTCCCAAAGAGCTTTAGAACAAGGCATAGTTTTCCCTGATGGCTCTTTGGGCGGGGGACCCATCTCCAGCCGTATGGCCATTTTTGTGCCTGGCGCGGCGCCCAGAGGGAAAGGGTGGTTTTGAGACTGAAGGCAGCAGGAAAGCCCGCAGCCCCCAGGTCTGTGGGGCTACGCAAGCGGTTCCCAAAAAGCTTTAGAACAAGGCATAGTTTTCCCTGCTGGCTCTTTGGGCGGGGGACCCATCTCTAGCCATAGGCCATTTTTGTGCCTGGCACGGCGCCAAGTGGGAAAGGGTGGTTTTGAGGCTGAAGGCAGCAGGAAAGCCTGCAGCCCCCAGGTCTGTGGGGCTACGCAAGCGTTTTCCAAAGAGCTTTAGAACAAGGCATAGTTTTCCCTCCTGGCTCTTGGGCGGGGGACCCATCTCCAGCCGTATGGCCATTTTTGTGCCTGGCGCGGCGCCAAGTTGTAAAGGGTGGTGTCGAGGCTGAAGGCAGCAGGAAAGCCTACAGCATCCAGGTCTGTGGGGCTACGCAAGCGGTTCCCAAAGAGCTTTAGAACAAGGCATAGTTTTCCCTGCTGGCTCTTTGGGCGGGGGACCCATCTCCAGCCGTATGGCCATTTTTGTGCCTGGCCCGGCGCCCAGAGGGAAAGGGTGGTGTCGAGGCTGAAGGCAGCAGGAAAGACCGCAGCCCCCAGGTCTGTGGGGCTACGCAAGCGGTTCCAAAAGAGCTTTAGAACAAGGCATAGTTTTCCCTCCTGGCTCTTGGGCGGGGGACCCATCTCCAGCCGTATGGCCATTTTTGTGCCTGGCGCAGCGCCAAGTGGGAAAGGGTGGTTTTGAGACTGAAGGCAGCAGGAAAGCCCGCAGCCCCCAGGTCTGTGGGTCTACGCAAGCGGTGCCCAAAGAGCTTTAGAACAAGGCATATTTTTCCCTGCTGGCTCTTTGGGCGGGAGACCCATCTCCAGCCGTAGGGCCATTTTTGTGCCTGGCGCGGCGCCAAGTGGGAAAGGGTGGTTTTGAGGCTGAAGGCAGCAGGAAAGCCCGCAGCCCCCAGGTCTGTGGGTCTACGTAAGCGGTGCCCAAAGAGCTTTAGAACAAGGCATAGTTTTCCCTCCTGGCTCTATGGTCGTGGCACCCCTCTACAGCCGTATGGCCATTTTTGTGCCTGGCACGGTGCCAAGTGGGAAAGGGTGGTTTGGAGGCTGAAGGCAGCAGGAATGCCCGCAGCCCCCAGGTCTCTGGGACTACGCAAGCGGTTCCCAAAGAGCTTTAGAACAAGGCATAGTTTTCCCTGCTGGCTCCTTGGACGGGGACCCATCTCCAGCCATAGGCCATTTTTGTGCCTAGCGCGGCGCCAAGTGGGAAAGGGTGGTTTTGAGGCTGAAGGCAGCAGGAAGGCCCGCAGCCCCCAGGTCTGTGGGGCTACGCAAGCGGTTCCCAAAGAGCTTTAGAACAAGGCATAGTTTTCCCTGCTGGCTCTTTGGGCGGGGGACCCATCTCCAGCCGTATGGCCATTTTTGTGCCTGGCGCTGCGCCAAGTGGGAAAGGGTGGTGTCGAGGCTGAAGGCAGCAGGAAAGCCTACAGCCCCCAGGTCTGTGGGGCTACGCAAGCGGTTCCCAAAGAGCTTTAGAACAAGGCATAGTTTTCCCTGCTGGCTCTTTGGGCGGGGGACCCATCTCCAGCCGTATGGCCATTTTTGTGCCTGGCCCGGCGCCCAGAGGGAAAGGGTGGTGTCGAGGCTGAAGGCAGCAGGAAAGACCGTAGCCCCCAGGCCTGTGGGGCTACGCAAGCGGTTCCCAAAGAGCTTTAGAACAAGGCACAGTTTTCCCTGCTGGCTCTTTGGGCGGGAGACCCATCTCCAGCCGTATGGCCATTTTTGTGCCTGGCGCGGTGCCAAGTGGGAAAGGGTGGTGTCGAGGCTGAAGGCAGCAGTAAAGCCCGCAGCCCCTAGGTCTGTGGGGCTACGCAAGTGCTTCCAAAAACCTTTAGAACAAGGGATAGTTTTGCCTGCTGGCTCTTTGGGCGGGGGACCCATCTCCAGCCGTATGGCCATTTTTGTGCCTGGCCCGGCGCCCAGAGGGAAATGGTGGTGTCGAGGCTGAAGGCAGCAGGAAAGCCTACAGCACCCAGGTCTGTGGGGCTACGCAAGTGGTTCCCAAAGAGCTTTAGAACAAGGCATAGTTTTCCCTGCTGGCTCTATGGTCGTGGCACCCCTCTACAGCCGTATGGCCATTTTTGTGCCTGGCACGGTGCCAAGTGGGAAAGGGTGGTTTGGAGGCTGAAGGCAGCAGGAAAGCCTGCAGCCCCCAGGTCTGTGGGGCTACGCAAGCGGTGCCAAAAGAGCTTTAGAACAAGGCATAGTTTTCCCTGCTGGGTCCTTGGACGGGGACCCATCTCCAGCCATAGGCCACTTTTGTGCCTGGCGCGGCGCCAAGTGGGAAAGGGTGGTGTCGAGGCTGAAGGCAGCAGGAAAGCCTGCAGCCCCCAGGTCTGTGGGGCTACGCAAGCGTTTTCCAAAGAGCTTTAGAACAAGGCATAGTTTTCCCTCCTGGCTCTTGGGCGGGGGACCCATCTCCAGCCGTATGGCCATTTTTGTGCCTGGCGCGGCGCCAAGTTGTAAAGGGTGGTGTCGAGGCTGAAGGCAGCAGGAAAGCCTACAGCATCCAGGTCTGTGGGGCTACGCAAGCGGTTCCCAAAGAGCTTTAGAACAAGGCATAGTTTTCCCTGCTGGCTCTTTGGGCGGGGGACCCATCTCCAGCCGTATGGCCATTTTTGTGCCTGGCCCGGCGCCCAGAGGGAAAGGGTGGTGTCGAGGCTGAAGGCAGCAGGAAAGACCGCAGCCCCCAGGTCTGTGGGGCTACGCAAGCGGTTCCAAAAGAGCTTTAGAACAAGGCACAGTTTTCCCTGCTGGCTCTTTGGGCGGGAGACCCATCTCCAGCCGTATGGCCATTTTTGTGCCTGGCGCGGCGCCAAGTGGGAAAGGGTGGTGTCGAGGCTGAAGGCAGCAGGAAAGCCTGCAGCCCCCAGGTCTGTGGGGCTACGCAAGCGGTTCCCAAAGAGCTTTAGAACAAGGCATAGTTTTCCCTGCTGGCTCTTTGGGCGGGGGACCCATCTCCAGCCGTATGGCCATTATTGTGCCTGGCGCAGCGCCAAGTGGGAAAGGGTGGTTTTGAGACTGAAGGCAGCAGGAAAGCCCGCAGCCCCCAGGTCTGTGGGTCTACGCAAGCGGTGCCCAAAGAGCTTTAGAACAAGGCATATTTTTCCCTGCTGGCTCTTTGGGCGGGAGACCCATCTCCAGCCGTAGGGCCATTTTTGTGCCTGGCGCGGCGCCAAGTGGGAAAGGGTGGTTTTGAGGCTGAAGGCAGCAGGAAAGCCCGCAGCCCCCAGGTCTGTGGGTCTACGTAAGCGGTGCCCAAAGAGCTTTAGAACAAGGCATAGTTTTCCCTCCTGGCTCTATGGTCGTGGCACCCCTCTACAGCCGTATGGCCATTTTTGTGCCTGGCACGGTGCCAAGTGGGAAAGGGTGGTTTGGAGGCTGAAGGCAGCAGGAATGCCCGCAGCCCCCAGGTCTCTGGGACTACGCAAGCGGTTCCCAAAGAGCTTTAGAACAAGGCATAGTTTTCCCTGCTGGCTCCTTGGACGGGGACCCATCTCCAGCCGTATGGCCATTTTTGTGCCTGGCGCGGCGCCAAGTGGGAAAGGGTGGTGTCGAGGCTGAAGGCAGCAGGAAAGCCTACAGCACCCAGGTCTGTGGGGCTACGCAAGCGGTTCCCAAAGAGCTTTAGAACAAGGCATAGTTTTCCCTGCTGGCTCTTTGGGCGGGGGACCCATCTCCAGCCGTATGGCCATTTTTGTGCCTGGCCCGGCGCCCAGAGGGAAAGGGTGGTGTCGAGGCTGAAGGCAGCAGGAAAGACCGTAGCCCCCAGGCCTGTGGGGCTACGCAAGCGGTTCCCAAAGAGCTTTAGAACAAGGCATAGTTTTCCCTGCTGGCTCTTTGGGCGGGAGACCCATCTCCAGCCGTATGGCCATTTTTGTGCCTGGCGCGGTGCCAAGTGGGAAAGGGTGGTGTCGAGGCTGAAGGCAGCAGTAAAGCCCGCAGCCCCTAGGTCTGTGGTGCTACGCAAGTGCTTCCAAAAACCTTTAGAACAAGGGATAGTTTTGCCTGCTGGCTCTTTGGGCGGGGGACCCATCTCCAGCCGTATGGCCATTTTTGTGCCTGGCCCGGCGCCCAGAGGGAAATGGTGGTGTCGAGGCTGAAGGCAGCAGGAAAGCCTACAGCACCCAGGTCTGTGGGGCTACGCAAGTGGTTCCCAAAGAGCTTTAGAACAAGGCATAGTTTTCCCTGCTGGCTCTATGGTCGTGGCACCCCTCTACAGCCGTATGGCCATTTTTGTGCCTGGCACGGTGCCAAGTGGGAAAGGGTGGTTTGGAGGCTGAAGGCAGCAGGAAAGCCTGCAGCCCCCAGGTCTGTGGAGCTACGCAAGCGGTTCCCAAAAAGCTTTAGAACAAGGCATAGTTTTCCCTGCTGGCTCTTTGGGCGGGGGACCCATCTCTAGCCATAGGCCATTTTTGTGCCTGGCACGGCGCCAAGTGGGAAAGGGTGGTTTTGAGGCTGAAGGCAGCAGGAAAGCCTGCAGCCCCCAGGTCTGTGGGGCTACGCAAGCGTTTTCCAAAGAGCTTTAGAACAAGGCATAGTTTTCCCTCCTGGCTCTTGGGCGGGGGACCCATCTCCAGCCGTATGGCCATTTTTGTGCCTGGCGCGGCGCCAAGTTGTAAAGGGTGGTGTCGAGGCTGAAGGCAGCAGGAAAGCCTACAGCATCCAGGTCTGTGGGGCTACGCAAGCGGTTCCCAAAGAGCTTTAGAACAAGGCATAGTTTTCCCTGCTGGCTCTTTGGGCGGGGGACCCATCTCCAGCCGTATGGCCATTTTTGTGCCTGGCCCGGCGCCCAGAGGGAAAGGGTGGTGTCGAGGCTGAAGGCAGCAGGAAAGAACGCAGCCCCCAGGTCTGTGGGGCTACGCAAGCGGTTCCCAAAGAGCTTTAGAACAAGGCACAGTTTTCCCTGCTGGCTCTTTGGGCGGGAGATCCATCTCCAGCCGTATGGCCATTTTTGTGCCTGGCGCGGCGCCAAGTGGGAAAGGGTGGTGTCGAGGCTGAAGGCAGCAGGAAAGCCTGCAGCCCCCAGGTCTGTGGGGCTACGCAAGCGGTTCCCAAAGAGCTTTAGAACAAGGCATAGTTTTCCCTGCTGGCTCTTTGGGCGGGGGACCCATCTCCAGCCGTATGGCCATTATTGTGCCTGGCGCGGCGCCAAGTGGGAAAGGGTGGTTTTGAGACTGAAGGCAGCAGGAAAGCCCGCAGCCCCCAGGTCTGTGGGTCTACGCAAGCGGTGCCCAAAGAGCTTTAGAACAAGGCATATTTTTCCCTGCTGGCTCTTTGGGCGGGAGACCCATCTCCAGCCGTATGGCCATTTTTGTGCCTGGCGCGGCGCCAAGTGGGAAAGGGTGGTTTTGAGGCTGAAGGCAGCAGGAAAGCCCGCAGCCCCCAGCTCTGTGGGTCTACGCAAGCGGTTCCCAAAGAGCTTTAGAACAAGGCATAGTTTTCCCTGCTGGCTCTTTGGGCATGGGACCCATCTCTAGCCATAGGCTATTTTTGTGCCTGGCGCCGCACCAAGTGGGAAAGGGTGTTTTTGAGACTGAAGGCAGCAGGAGGGCCTGCAGCCCCCAGGTCTGTGGGGCTACGCAAGCGTTTTCCAAAGAGCTTTAGAACAAGGCATAGTTTTCCCTGCTGGCTCTTTGGGCAGGGGACCCATCTCCAGCCGTATGGCCTTTTTTGTGCCTGGCGCGGCGCCAAGTGGGAAAGGGTGGTGTCGAGGCTGAAGGCAGCAGGAAAGCCTACAGCACCCAGGTCTGTGGGGCTACGCAAGCGGTTCCCAAAGAGCTTTAGAACAAGGCATAGTTTTGCCTGCTGGCTCTTTGGGCGGGGGACCCATCTCCAGCCGTATGGCCATTTTTGTGCCTGGCGCGGCGCCAAGTGGGAAAGGGTGGTGTCGAGGCTGAAGGCAGCAGGAAAGCCCGCAGCCCCCAGGTCTGTGGGTCTACGCAAGCGGTTCCCAAAGAGCTTTAGAACAAGGCATAGTTTTCCCTGCTGGTTCTTTGGGCGGGGGACCCATCTCCAGCCATAGGCTTTTTTGTGCCTGGCCCGGCGCACAGAGGGAAATGGTGGTGTCGAGGCTGAAGGCAGCAGGAAAGCCTACAGCACCCAGGTCTCTGGGGCTACACAAGCGGTTCCCAAAGAGCTTTAGAACAAGACATAGTTTTCCCTGCTGGCTCTATGGTCGTGGAACCCCTCTACAGCCGTATGGCCATTTTTGTGCCTGGCACGGTGCCAAGTGGGAAAGGGTGGTTTGGAGGCTGAAGGCAGCAGGAATGCCCGCAGCCCCCAGGTCTCTGGGACTACGCAAGCGGTTCCCAAAGAGCTTTAGAACAAGGCATAGTTTTTCCCTGCTGGCTCTTTGGGCGGGAGACCCATCTCCAGCCGTATGGCCATTTTTGTGCCTGGCGTGGCGCCAAGTGGGAAAGGGTGGTTTTGAGGCTGAAGGCTGCAGGAAGGCCCGCAGCCCCCAGGTCTGTGGGGCTACGCAAGCGGTTCCCAAAGAGCTTTAGAACAAGGCATAGTTTTCCCTGCTGGCTCTTTGGGCGGGGGACCCATCTCCAGCCGTATGGCCATTTTTGTGCCTGGCCCGGCGCCCAGAGGGAAAGGGTGGTGTCGAGGCTGAAGGCAGCAGGAAAGACCGCAGCCCCTAGGTCTGTGGGGCTACGCAAGTGCTTCCAAAAGACCTTTAGAACAAGGCTTAGTTTTGCCTGCTGGCTCTTTGGGCGGGGGGACCCATCTCCAGCCGTATGGCCATTTTTGTGCCTGGCGCGGCGCCAAGTGGGAAAGGGTGGTGTCGAGGCTGAAGGCAGCAGGAAAGCCTGCAGCCCCCAGGTCTGTGGGGCTACGCAAGCGGTTCCCAAAGAGCTTTAGAACAAGGCATAGTTTTCCCTGCTGGTTCTTTGGGCGTGGGACCCATCTCCAGCCATAGGCTTTTTTGTGCCTGGCCCGGCGCCCAGAGGGAAATGGTGGTGTCGAGGATGAAGGCAGCAGGAAAGCCTACAGCACCCAGGTCTCTGGGGCTACACAAGCGGTTCCCAAAGAGCTTTAGAACAAGGCATAGTTTTCCCTGCTGGCTCTATGGTCGTGGCACCCCTCTACAGCCGTTATGGCCATTTTTGTGCCTGGCACGGTGCCAAGTGGGAAAGGGTGGTTTGGAGGCTGAAGGCAGCAGGAATGCCCGCAGCCCCCAGGTCTCTGGGACTACGCAAGCGGTTCCCAAAGAGCTTTAGAACAAGGCATAGTTTTCCCTGCTGGCTCCTTGGGCGGGGGACCCATCTCCAGCCATAGGCCATTTTTGTGCCTAGCGCGGCGCCAAGTGGGAAAGGGTGGTTTTGAGGCTGAAGGCAGCAGGAAAGCACGCAGCCCCCAGGTCTGTGGGTCTACGCAAGCGGTGCCCAAAGAGCTTTAGAACAAGGCATAGTTTTCCCTGCTGGCTCTTTGGGCGGGAGACCCATCTCCAGCCGTATGGCCATTTTTGTGCCTGGCCCGGCGCCAAGTGGGAAAGGGTGGTTTTGAGGCTGAAGCAGCAGGAAGGCCCGCAGCCCCCAGGTCTGTGGGGCTACGCAAGCGGTTCCCAAAGAGCTTTAGAACAAGGCACAGTTTTCCCTGCTGGCTCCTTGGGCGGGGGACCCATCTCCAGCCGTATGGCCATTTTTGTGCCTGGCGCGGCGCCAAGTGGGAAAGGGTTTTGTCGAGGCTGAAGGCAGCAGGAAAGCCCGCAGCCCCCAGCTCTGTGGGTCTACGCAAGTGGTTCCCAAAGAACTTTAGAACAAGGCATAGTTTTCCCTGCTGGCTCTTTGGGCGGGAGACCCATCTCCAGCCGTATGGCCATTTTTGTGCCTGGCGCGGCGCCAAGTGGGAAAGGGTGGTTTTGAGGCTGAAGGCAGCAGGAAAGCCCGCAGCCCCCAGGTCTGTGGGTCTACGCAAGCGGTGCCCAAAGAGCTTTAGAACAAGGCATAGTTTTCCCTGCTGCCTCCTTGGGCAGGGTACCCATCTCCAGCCATAGGCCATTTTTGTGCCTGGCGCGGCGCCAAGTGGGAAAGGGTGGTTTTGAGGCTGAAAGCAGCAGGAATGCCCGCAGCTCCAGGTCTCTGGGACTACGCAAGCGGTTCCCAAAGAGCTTTAGAACAAGGCATAGTTTTCCCTGCTGGCTCCTTGGGCGGGGGACCCATCTCCAGCCGTATGGCCATTTTTGTGCCTGGCGCGGCGCAAGTGGGGAAAGGGTGGTGTCGAGGCTGAAGGCAGCAGGAAAGCCTGCAGCCCCCAGGTCTGTGGGGCTACGCAAGCGGTTCCCAAAGAGCTTTAGAACAAGCATAGATTTCCCTGCTGGCTCTTTGGGCGGGGGACCCATCTCCAGCCGTCATGGCCATTATTGTGCCTGGCGCAGCGCCAAGTGGGAAAGGGTGGTTTTGAGACTGAAGGCAGCAGGAAAGCCCGCAGCCGCCAGGTCTGTGTGATTCTACGCAAGCGGTTCCCAAAGAGCTTTAGAACAAGGCATAGTTTCCCTGCTGGCTCTTTGGGCGGGAGACCCATCTCCAGCCGTATGGCCATTTTTGTGCCTGGCGCGGCGCCAAGTGGGAAAGGGTGGTTTTGAGGCTGAAGGCAGCAGGAAAGCCCGCAGCCCCCAGGTCTGTGGGTCTACGTAAGCGGTGCCCAAAGAGCTTTAGAACAAGGCATAGTTTTCCCTGCTGGCTCCTTGGACGGGGACCCATCTCCAGCCATAGGCCATTTTTGTGCCTGGCGCGGCGCCAAGTGGGAAAGGGTGGTTTTGAGGCTGAAGGCAGCAGGAAGGCCCGCAGCCCCCAGGTCTGTGGGTCTACGCAAGCGGTTCCCAAAGAGCTTTAGAACAAGGCATAGTTTTCCCTGCTGGCTCTTTGGGCGGGGGACCCATCTCCAGCCGTATGGCCATTTTTGTGCCTGGCGCGGCGCCCAGAGGGAAAGGGTGGTTTTGAGGCTGAAGGCAGCAGGAAAGACCGCAGCCCCCAGGTCTGTGGGTCTACGCAAGCGGTTCCCAAAGAGCTTTAGAACAAGGCATAGTTTTCCCTCCTGGCTCTTTGGGCATGGGACCCATCTCTAGCCATAGGCTATTTTTGTGCCTAGCGCCGCACCAAGTGGGAAAGGGTGGTTTTGAGGCTAAAGGCAGCAGGAAGGCCTGCAGCCCCCAGGTCTGTGGGGCTACGCAAGCGGTTCCCAAAGAGCTTTAGAACAAGGCATAGTTTTCCCTGCTGGCTCTTTGGGCAGGGGACCCATCTCCAGCCGTATGGCCTTTTTTGTGCCTGGCGCGGCGCCAAGTGGGAAAGGGTGGTGTCGAGGCTGAAGGCAGCAGGAAAGCCTACAGCACCCAGGTCTGTGGGGCTACGCAAGCGGTTCCCAAAGAGCTTTAGAACAAGGCATAGTTTTCCCTGCTGGCTCTTTGGGCGGGGGACCCATCTCCAGCCGTATGGACATTTTTGTGCCTGGCCCGGCGCCCAGAGGGAAAGGGTGGTGTCGAGGCTGAAGGCAGCAGGAAAGAACGCAGCCACCAGGTCTGTGGGGCTACGCAAGTGCTTCCAAAAGACCTTTAGAACAAGGCATAGTTTTGCCTGCTGTCTCTTTGGGCGGGGGACCCATCTCCAGCCGTATGGCCATTTTTGTGCCTGGCCCGGCGCCAAGTGGGAAAGGGTGGTGTCGAGGCTGAAGGCAGCAGGAAAGCCTGCAGCCCCCAGGTCTGTGGGTCTACGCAAGCGGTTCCCAAAGAGCTTTAGAACAAGGCATAGTTTTCCCTGCTGGTTCTTTGGGCGTGGGACCCATCTCCAGCCATAGGATTTTTTGTGCCTGGCCCGGCGCCCAGAGGGAAATGGTGGTGTCGAGGCTGAAGGCAGCAGGAAAGCCTACAGCACCCAGGTCTCTGGGGCTACACAAGCGGTTCCCAAAGAGCTTTAGAACAAGGCATAGTTTTCCCTGCTGGCTCTATGGTCGTGGCACCCCTCTACAGCCGTATGGCCATTTTTGTGCCTGGCATGGTGCCAAGTGGGAAAGGGTGGTTTGGAGGCTGAAGGCAGCAGGAATGCCCGCAGCCCCCAGGTCTCTGGGACTACGCAAGCGGTTCCCAAAGAGCTTTAGAACAAGGCATAGTTTTTCCTGCTGGCTCCTTGGACGGGGACCCATCTCCAGCCATAGGCCATTTTTGTGCCTGGCGCGGCGCCAAGTGGGAAAGGGTGGTTTTGAGGCTGAAGGCTGCAGGAAGGCCCACAGCCCCCAGGCCTGTGGGGCTACGCAAGCGGTTCCCAAAGAGCTTTAGAACAAGGCACAGTTTTCCCTGCTGGCTCTTTGGGCGGGAGACCCATCTCCAGCCGTATGGCCATTTTTGTGCCTGGCGCGGTGCCAAGTGGGAAAGGGTGGTGTCGAGGCTGAAGGCAGCAGGAAGGCCCGCAGCCCCCAGGTCTGTGGGTCTACGCAAGCGGTTCCCAAAGAGCTTTAGAACAAGGCATAGTTTTGCCTGCTGGCTCTTTGGGCGGGGGACCCATCTCCAGCCGTATGGCCATTTTTGTGCCTGGCGCGGCGCCCAGAGGGAAAGGGTGGTTTTGAGGCTGAAGGCAGCAGGAAAGCCCGCAGCCCCCAGGTCTGTGGGTCTACGCAAGCGGTTCCCAAAGAGCTTTAGAACAAGGCATAGTTTTCCCTCCTGGCTCTTTGGGCATGGGACCCATCTCTAGCCATAGGCTATTTTTGTGCCTGGCGCCGCACCAAGTGGGAAAGGGTGGTTTTGAGGCTGAAGGCAGCAGGAAGGCCTGCAGCCCCCAGGTCTGTGGGGCTACGCAAGCGGTTCCCAAAGAGCTTTAGAACAAGGCATAGTTTTCCCTGATGGCTCTTTGGGCGGGGGACCCATCTCCAGCCGTATGGCCTTTTTTGTGCCTGGCGCGGCGCCAAGTGGGAAAGGGTGGTGTCGAGGCTGAAGGCAGCAGGAAAGCCTACAGCACCCAGGTCTGTGGGGCTACGCAAGCGGTTCCCAAAGAGCTTTAGAACAAGGCATAGTTTTCCCTGCTGGCTCTTTGGGCGGGGGACCCATCTCCAGCCGTATGGCCATTTTTGTGCCTGGCCCGGCGCCCAGAGGGAAAGGGTGGTGTCGAG
Organism: Rissa tridactyla; assembly: GCF_028500815.1. Classification (NCBI taxonomy): domain Eukaryota; kingdom Metazoa; phylum Chordata; class Aves; order Charadriiformes; family Laridae; genus Rissa; species Rissa tridactyla. The sequence goes on from NW_026529426.1 coordinate 111,303, forward strand.
GCTGAAGGCAGCAGGAAAGACCGTAGCCCCCAGGCCTGTGGGGCTACGCAAGCGGTTCCCAAAGAGCTTTAGAACAAGGCATAGTTTTCCCTGCTGGCTCTTTGGGCGGGAGACCCATCTCCAGCCGTAGGGCCATTTTTGTGCCTGGCGCGGCGCCAAGTGGGAAAGGGTGGTTTTGAGGCTGAAGGCAGCAGGAAAGCCCGCAGCCCCTAGGTCTGTGGGGCTACGCAAGTGCTTCCAAAAGACCTTTAGAACAAGGGATAGTTTTGCCTGCTGGCTCTTTGGGCGGGGGACCCATCTCCAGCCATAGGCTTTTTTGTGCCTGGCCCGGCGCCCAGAGGGAAATGGTGGTGTCGAGGCTGAAGGCAGCAGGAAAGCCTACAGCACCCAGGTCTGTGGGGCTACGCAAGCGGTTCCCAAAGAGCTTTAGAACAAGGCATAGTTTTCCCTGCTGGCTCTATGGTCGTGGCACCCCTCTACAGCCGTATGGCCATTTTTGTGCCTGGCACGGTGCCAAGTGGGAAAGGGTGGTTTGGAGGCTGAAGGCAGCAGGAAAGCCTGCAGCCCCCAGGTCTGTGGGGCTACGCAAGCGGTTCCCAAAGAGCTTTAGAACAAGGCATAGTTTTCCCTGCTGGCTCTTTGGGCGGGAGACCCATCTCCAGCCGTATGGCCATTTTTGTGCCTGGCGCGGTGCCAAGTGGGAAAGGGTGGTGTCGAGGCTGAAGGCAGCAGTAAAGCCCGCAGCCCCTAGGTCTGTGGGGCTACGCAAGTGCTTCCAAAAGACCTTTAGAACAAGGCATAGTTTTGCCTGCTGGCTCTTTGGGCGGGGGACCCATCTCCAGCCGTATGGCCATTTTTGTGCCTGGCGCGGCGCCAAGTGGGAAAGGGTGGTGTCGAGGCTTAAGGCAACAGGAAAGCCTGCAGCTCCCAGGTCTCTGGCACTACGCAAGCGGTTCCCAAAGAGCTTTAGAACAAGGCATAGTTTTCCCTGCTGGTTCTTTGGGCGTGGGACCCATCTCCAGCCATAGGCTTTTTTGTGCCTGGCCCGGCGCCCAGAGGGAAATGGTGGTGTCGAGGCTGAAGGCAGCAGGAAAGCCTACAGCACCCAGGTCTCTGGGGCTACACAAGCGGTTCCCAAAGAGCTTTAGAACAAGGCATAGTTTTCCCTGCTGGCTCTATGGTCGTGGCACCCCTCTACAGCCGTATGGCCATTTTTGTGCCTGGCACGGTGCCAAGTGGGAAAGGGTGGTTTGGAGGCTGAAGGCAGCAGGAATGCCCGCAGCCCCCAGGTCTCTGGGACTACGCAAGCGGTTCCCAAAGAGCTTTAGAACAAGGCATAGTTTTCCCTGATGGCTCCTTGGGCGGGGGACCCATCTCCAGCCGTATGGCCACTTTTGTGCCTGGCGCGGCGCCCAGAGGGAAAGGGTGGTTTTGAGGCTGAAGGCAGCAGGAAGGCCCGCAGCCCCCAGGTCTGTGGGGCTACGCAAGCGGTTCCCAAAGAGCTTTAGAACAAGGCATAGTTTTCCCTGATGGCTCTTTGGGCGGGGGACCCATCTCCAGCCGTATGGCCATTTTTGTGCCTGGCGCGGCGCCCAGAGGGAAAGGGTGGTTTTGAGACTGAAGGCAGCAGGAAAGCCCGCAGCCCCCAGGTCTGTGGGGCTACGCAAGCGGTTCCCAAAAAGCTTTAGAACAAGGCATAGTTTTCCCTGCTGGCTCTTTGGGCGGGGGACCCATCTCTAGCCATAGGCCATTTTTGTGCCTGGCACGGCGCCAAGTGGGAAAGGGTGGTTTTGAGGCTGAAGGCAGCAGGAAAGCCTGCAGCCCCCAGGTCTGTGGGGCTACGCAAGCGTTTTCCAAAGAGCTTTAGAACAAGGCATAGTTTTCCCTCCTGGCTCTTGGGCGGGGGACCCATCTCCAGCCGTATGGCCATTTTTGTGACTGGCGCGGCGCCAAGTTGTAAAGGGTGGTGTCGAGGCTGAAGGCAGCAGGAAAGCCTACAGCATCCAGGTCTGTGGGGCTACGCAAGCGGTTCCCAAAGAGCTTTAGAACAAGGCATAATTTTCCCTGCTGGCTCTTTGGGCGGGGGACCCATCTCCAGCCGTATGGCCATTTTTGTGCCTGGCCCGGCGCCCAGAGGGAAAGGGTGGTGTCGAGGCTGAAGGCAGCAGGAAAGACCGCAGCCCCCAGGTCTGTGGGGCTACGCAAGCGGTTCCAAAAGAGCTTTAGAACAAGGCACAGTTTTCCCTGCTGGCTCTTTGGGCGGGAGACCCATCTCCAGCCGTATGGCCATTTTTGTGCCTGGCGCGGCGCCAAGTGGGAAAGGGTGGTGTCGAGGCTGAAGGCAGCAGGAAAGCCTGCAGCCCCCAGGTCTGTGGGGCTACGCAAGCGGTTCCCAAAGAGCTTTAGAACAAGGCATAGTTTTCCCTGCTGGCTCTTTGGGCGGGGGACCCATCTCCAGCCGTATGGCCATTATTGTGCCTGGCGCAGCGCCAAGTGGGAAAGGGTGGTTTTGAGACTGAAGGCAGCAGGAAAGCCCGCAGCCCCCAGGTCTGTGGGTCTACGCAAGCGGTGCCCAAAGAGCTTTAGAACAAGGCATATTTTTCCCTGCTGGCTCTTTGGGCGGGAGACCCATCTCCAGCCGTAGGGCCATTTTTGTGCCTGGCGCGGCGCCAAGTGGGAAAGGGTGGTTTTGAGGCTGAAGGCAGCAGGAAAGCCCGCAGCCCCCAGGTCTGTGGGTCTACGTAAGCGGTGCCCAAAGAGCTTTAGAACAAGGCATAGTTTTCCCTCCTGGCTCTATGGTCGTGGCACCCCTCTACAGACGTATGGCCATTTTTGTGCCTGGCACGGTGCCAAGTGGGAAAGGGTGGTTTGGAGGCTGAAGGCAGCAGGAATGCCCGCAGCCCCCAGGTCTCTGGGACTACGCAAGCGGTTCCCAAAGAGCTTTAGAACAAGGCATAGTTTTCCCTGCTGGCTCTTTGGGCGGGGGACCCATCTCCAGCCGTATGGCCATTTTTGTGCCTGGCCCGGCGCCCAGAGGGAAAGGGTGGTGTCGAGGCTGAAGGCAGCAGGAAAGACCGTAGCCCCCAGGCCTGTGGGGCTACGCAAGCGGTTCCCAAAGAGCTTTAGAACAAGGCACAGTTTTCCCTGCTGGCTCTTTGGGCGGGAGACCCATCTCCAGCCGTATGGCCATTTTTGTGCCTGGCGCGGTGCCAAGTGGGAAAGGGTGGTGTCGAGGCTGAAGGCAGCAGTAAAGCCCGCAGCCCCTAGGTCTGTGGGGCTACGCAAGTGCTTCCAAAAGACCTTTAGAACAAGGGATAGTTTTGCCTGCTGGCTCTTTGGGCGGGGGACCCATCTCCAGCCATAGGCTTTTTTGTGCCTGGCCCGGCGCCCAGAGGGAAATGGTGGTGTCGAGGCTGAAGGCAGCAGGAAAGCCTACAGCACCCAGGTCTGTGGGGCTACGCAAGCGGTTCCCAAAGAGCTTTAGAACAAGGCATAGTTTTCCCTGCTGGCTCTATGGTCGTGGCACCCCTCTACAGCCGTATGGCCATTTTTGTGCCTGGCACGGTGCCAAGTGGGAAAGGGTGGTTTGGAGGCTGAAGGCAGCAGGAAAGCCTGCAGCCCCCAGGTCTGTGGGGCTACGTAAGCGGTTCCCAAAGAGCTTTAGAACAAGGCATAGTTTTCCCTGCTGGCTCTTTGGGCGGGAGACCCATCTCCAGCCGTATGGCCATTTTTGTGCCTGGCGCGGTGCCAAGTGGGAAAGGGTGGTGTCGAGGCTGAAGGCAGCAGTAAAGCCCGCAGCCCCTAGGTCTGTGGGGCTACGCAAGTGCTTCCAAAAGACCTTTAGAACAAGGCATAGTTTTGCCTGCTGGCTCTTTGGGCGGGGGACCCATCTCCAGCCGTATGGCCATTTTTGTGCCTGGCGCGGCGCCAAGTGGGAAAGGGTGGTGTCGAGGCTGAAGGCAACAGGAAAGCCTGCAGCTCCCAGGTCTCTGGCACTACGCAAGCGGTTCCCAAAGAGCTTTAGAACAAGGCATAGTTTTCCCTGCTGGTTCTTTGGGCGTGGGACCCATCTCCAGCCATAGGCTTTTTTGTGCCTGGTGCGGCGCCAAGTGGGAAAGGGTGGTTTTGAGGCTGAAGGCAGCAGGAAAGCCCGCAGCCCCCAGGTCTGTGGGTCTACGCAAGCGGTGCCCAAAGAGCTTTAGAACAAGGCATAGTTTTCCCTGCTGGCTCTATGGTCGTGGCACCCCTCTACAGCCGTATGGCCATTTTTGTGCCTGGCACGGTGCCAAGTGGGAAAGGGTGGTTTGGAGGCTGAAGGCAGCAGGAATGCCCGCAGCCCCCAGGTCTCTGGGACTACGCAAGCGGTTCCCAAAGAGCTTTAGAACAAGGCATAGTTTTCCCTGATGGCTCCTTGGGCGGGGGACCCATCTCCAGCCGTATGGCCATTTTTGTGCCTGGCGCGGCGCCCAGAGGGAAAGGGTGGTTTTGAGGCTGAAGGCAGCAGGAAGGCCCGCAGCCCCCAGGTCTGTGGGGCTACGCAAGCGGTTCCCAAAGAGCTTTAGAACAAGGCATAGTTTTCCCTGATGGCTCTTTGGGCGGGGGACCCATCTCCAGCCGTATGGCCATTTTTGTGCCTGGCGCGGCGCCCAGAGGGAAAGGGTGGTTTTGAGACTGAAGGCAGCAGGAAAGCCCGCAGCCCCCAGGTCTCTGGGGCTACGCAAGCGGTTCCCAAAAAGCTTTAGAACAAGGCATAGTTTTCCCTGCTGGCTCTTTGGGCGGGGGACCCATCTCTAGCCATAGGCCATTTTTGTGCCTGGCACGGCGCCAAGTGGGAAAGGGTGGTTTTGAGGCTGAAGGCAGCAGGAAAGCCTGCAGCCCCCAGGTCTGTGGGGCTACGCAAGCGTTTTCCAAAGAGCTTTAGAACAAGGCATAGTTTTCCCTCCTGGCTCTTGGGCGGGGGACCCATCTCCAGCCGTATGGCCATTTTTGTGCCTGGCGCGGCGCCAAGTTGTAAAGGGTGGTGTCGAGGCTGAAGGCAGCAGGAAAGCCTACAGCATCCAGGTCTGTGGGGCTACGCAAGCGGTTCCCAAAGAGCTTTAGAACAAGGCATAGTTTTCCCTGCTGGCTCTTTGGGCGGGGGACCCATCTCCAGCCGTATGGCCATTTTTGTGCCTGGCCCGGCGCCCAGAGGGAAAGGGTGGTGTCGAGGCTGAAGGCAGCAGGAAAGACCGCAGCCCCCAGGTCTGTGGGGCTACGCAAGCGGTTCCAAAAGAGCTTTAGAACAAGGCACAGTTTTCCCTGCTGGCTCTTTGGGCGGGAGACCCATCTCCAGCCGTATGGCCATTTTTGTGCCTGGCGCGGCGCCAAGTGGGAAAGGGTGGTGTCGAGGCTGAAGGCAGCAGGAAAGCCTGCAGCCCCCAGGTCTGTGGGGCTACGCAAGCGGTTCCCAAAGAGCTTTAGAACAAGGCATAGTTTTCCCTGCTGGCTCTTTGGGCGGGGGACCCATCTCCAGCCGTATGGCCATTATTGTGCCTGGCGCAGCGCCAAGTGGGAAAGGGTGGTTTTGAGACTGAAGGCAGCAGGAAAGCCCGCAGCCCCCAGGTCTGTGGGTCTACGCAAGCGGTGCCCAAAGAGCTTTAGAACAAGGCATATTTTTCCCTGCTGGCTCTTTGGGCGGGAGACCCATCTCCAGCCGTAGGGCCATTTTTGTGCCTGGCGCGGCGCCAAGTGGGAAAGGGTGGTTTTGAGGCTGAAGGCAGCAGGAAAGCCCGGAGCCCCCAGGTCTGTGTGTCTACGTAAGCGGTGCCAAAAGAGCTTTAGAACAAGGCATAGTTTTCCCTCCTGGCTCTATGGTCGTGGCACCCCTCTACAGCCGTATGGCCATTTTTGTGCCTGGCACGGTGCCAAGTGGGAAAGGGTGGTTTGGAGGCTGAAGGCAGCAGGAATGCCCGCAGCCCCCAGGTCTCTGGGACTACGCAAGCGGTTCCCAAAGAGCTTTAGAACAAGGCATAGTTTTCCCTGCTGGCTCCTTGGACGGGGACCCATCTCCAGCCATAGGCCATTTTTGTGCCTAGCGCGGCGCCAAGTGGGAAAGGGTGGTTTTGAGGCTAAAGGCAGCAGGAAGGCCCGCAGCCCCCAGGTCTGTGGGGCTACGCAAGCGGTTCCCAAAGAGCTTTAGAACAAGGCATAGTTTTCCCTGCTGGCTCTTTGGGCGGGGGACCCATCTCCAGCCGTATGGCCATTTTTGTGCCTGGCGCGGCGCCAAGTGGGAAAGGGTGGTGTCGAGGCTGAAGGCAGCAGGAAAGCCTACAGCTCCCAGGTCTGTGGGGCTACGCAAGCGGTTCCCAAAGAGCTTTAGAACAAGGCATAGTTTTCCCTGCTGGCTCTTTGGGCGGGGGACCCATCTCCAGCCGTATGGCCATTTTTGTGCCTGGCCCGGCGCCCAGAGGGAAAGGGTGGTGTCGAGGCTGAAGGCAGCAGGAAAGACCGTAGCCCCCAGGCCTGTGGGGCTACGCAAGCGGTTCCCAAAGAGCTTTAGAACAAGGCACAGTTTTCCCTGCTGGCTCTTTGGGCGGGAGACCCATCTCCAGCCGTATGGCCATTTTTGTGCCTGGCGCGGTGCCAAGTGGGAAAGGGTGGTGTCGAGGCTGAAGGCAGCAGGAAAGCCCGCAGCCCCTAGGTCTGTGGGGCTACGCAAGTGCTTCCAAAAACCTTTAGAACAAGGGATAGTTTTGCCTGCTGGCTCTTTGGGCGGGGGACCCATCTCCAGCCGTATGGCCATTTTTGTGCCTGGCCCGGCGCCCAGAGGGAAATGGTGGTGTCGAGGCTGAAGGCAGCAGGAAAGCCTACAGCACCCAGGTCTGTGGGTCTACGCAAGCGGTTCCCAAAGAGCTTTAGAACAAGGCATAGTTTTCCCTGATGGCTCTATGGTCGTGGCACCCCTCTACAGCCGTATGGCCATTTTTGTGCCTGGCACGGTGCCAAGTGGGAAAGGGTGGTTTGGAGGCTGAAGGCAGCAGGAAAGCCTGCAGCCCCCAGGTCTGTGGGGCTACGCAAGCGGTTCCCAAAGAGCTTTAGAACAAGGCATAGTTTTCCCTGCTGGCTCCTTGGACGGGGACCCATCTCCAGCCATAGGCCACTTTTGTGCCTGGCGCGGCGCCAAGTGGGAAAGGGTGGTTTTGAGGCTGAAGGCAGCAGGAAAGCCTACAGCACCCAGGTCTGTGGGGCTACGCAAGCGGTTCCCAAAGAGCTTTAGAACAAGGCATAGTTTTCCCTGCTGGCTCTTTGGGCGGGGGACCCATCTCCAGCCGTATGGACATTTTTGTGCCTGGCCCGGCGCCCAGAGGGAAAGGGTGGTGTCGAGGCTGAAGGCAGCAGGAAAGACCGCAGCCCCCAGGCCTATGGGGCTACGCAAGCGGTTCCCAAAGAGCTTTAGAACAAGGCACAGTTTTCCCTGCTGGCTCTTTGGGCGGGAGACCCATCTCCAGCCGTATGGCCATTTTTGTGCCTGGCGCGGTGCCAAGTGGGAAAGGGTGGTTTCGAGGCTGAAGGCAGCAGTAAAGCCCGCAGCCCCTAGGTCTGTGTGGCTACGCAAGTGCTTCCAAAAGACCTTTAGAACAAGGCATAGTTTTGCCTGCTGGCTCTTTGGGCGGGGGACCCATCTCCAGATATATGGCCATTTTTGTGCCTAGCGCGGCGCCAAGTGGGAAAGGGTGGTTTTGAGGCTGAAGGCAGCAGGAAGGCCCGCAGCCCCCATGTCTGTGGGGCTACGCAAGCGGTTCCCAAAGAGCTTTAGAACAAGGCATATTTTTCCCTGATGGCTCCTTGGGCGGGGGACCCATCTCCAGCCGTATGGCCATTTTTGTGCCTGGCGCGGCGCCCAGAGGGAAAGGGTGGTTTTGAGACTGAAGGCAGCAGGAAAGCCCGCAGCCCCCAGGTCTGTGGGGCTACGCAAGCGGTTCCCAAAAAGCTTTAGAACAAGGCATAGTTTTCCCTGCTGGCTCTTTGGGCGGGGGACCCATCTCTAGCCATAGGCCATTTTTGTGCCTGGCACGGCGCCAAGTGGGAAAGGGTGGTTTTGAGGCTGAAGGCAGCAGGAAAGCCTGCAGCCCCCAGGTCTGTGGGGCTACGCAAGCGTTTTCCAAAGAGCTTTAGAACAAGGCATAGTTTTCCCTCCTGGCTCTTGGGCGGGGGACCCATCTCCAGCCGTATGGCCATTTTTGTGCCTGGCGCGGCGCCAAGTTGTAAAGGGTGGTGTCGAGGCTGAAGGCAGCAGGAAAGCCTACAGCCCCCAGGTCTGTGGGGCTACGCAAGCGGTTCCCAAAGAGCTTTAGAACAAGGCATAGTTTTCCCTGCTGGCTCTTTGGGCGGGGGACCCATCTCCAGCCGTATGGCCATTTTTGTGCCTGGCCCGGCGCCCAGAGGGAAAGGGTGGTGTCGAGGCTGAAGGCAGCAGGAAAGAACGCAGCCCCCAGGTCTGTGGGGCTACGCAAGCGGTTCCCAAAGAGCTTTAGAACAAGGCACAGTTTTCCCTGCTGGCTCTTTGGGCGGGAGATCCATCTCCAGCCGTATGGCCATTTTTGTGCCTGGCGCGGCGCCAAGTGGGAAAGGGTGGTGTCGAGGCTGAAGGCAGCAGGAAAGCCTGCAGCCCCCAGGTCTGTGGGGCTACGCAAGCGGTTCCCAAAGAGCTTTAGAACAAGGCATAGTTTTCCCTGCTGGCTCTTTGGGCGGGGGACCCATCTCCAGCCGTATGGCCATTATTGTGCCTGGCGCAGCGCCAAGTGGGAAAGGGTGGTTTTGAGACTGAAGGCAGCAGGAAAGCCCGCAGCCCCCAGGTCTGTGGGTCTACGCAAGCGGTGCCCAAAGAGCTTTAGAACAAGGCATATTTTTCCCTGCTGGCTCTTTGGGCGGGAGACCCATCTCCAGCCGTATGGCCATTTTTGTGCCTGGCGCGGCGCCAAGTGGGAAAGGGTGGTTTTGAGGCTGAAGGCATCAGGAAAGCCCGCAGCCCCCAGCTCTGTGGGTCTACGCAAGCGGTTCCCAAAGAGCTTTAGAACAAGGCATAGTTTTCCCTGCTGGCTCTTTGGGCATGGGACCCATCTCTAGCCATAGGCTATTTTTGTGCCTGGCGCCGCACCAAGTGGGAAAGGGTGGTGTCGAGGCTGAAGGCAGCAGGAGGGCCTGCAGCCCCCAGGTCTGTGGGGCTACGCAAGCGTTTTCCAAAGAGCTTTAGAACAAGGCATAGTTTTCCCTGCTGGCTCTTTGGGCAGGGGACCCATCTCCAGCCGTATGGCCTTTTTTGTGCCTGGCGCGGCGCCAAGTGGGAAAGGGTGGTGTCGAGGCTGAAGGCAGCAGGAAAGCCTACAGCACCCAGGTCTGTGGGGCTACGCAAGCGGTTCCCAAAGAGCTTTAGAACAAGGCATAGTTTTGCCTGCTGGCTCTTTGGGCGGGGGACCCATCTCCAGCCGTATGGCCATTTTTGTGCCTGGCGCGGCGCCAAGTGGGAAAGGGTGGTGTCGAGGCTGAAGGCAGCAGGAAAGCCTGCAGCCCCCAGGTCTGTGGGTCTACGCAAGCGGTTCCCAAAGAGCTTTAGAACAAGGCATAGTTTTCCCTGCTGGTTCTTTGGGCGTGGGACCCATCTCCAGCCATAGGCTTTTTTGTGCCTGGCCCGGCGCACAGAGGGAAATGGTGGTGTCGAGGCTGAAGGCAGCAGGAAAGCCTACAGCACCCAGGTCTCTGGGGCTACACAAGCGGTTCCCAAAGAGCTTTAGAACAAGACATAGTTTTCCCTGCTGGCTCTATGGTCGTGGCACCCCTCTACAGCCGTATGGCCATTTTTGTGCCTGGCACGGTGCCAAGTGGGAAAGGGTGGTTTGGAGGCTGAAGGCAGCAGGAATGCCCGCAGCCCCCAGGTCTCTGGGACTACGCAAGCGGTTCCCAAAGAGCTTTAGAACAAGGCATAGTTTTCCCTGCTGGCTCTTTGGGCGGGAGACCCATCTCCAGCCGTATGGCCATTTTTGTGCCTGGCGTGGCGCCAAGTGGGAAAGGGTGGTTTTGAGGCTGAAGGCTGCAGGAAGGCCCGCAGCCCCCAGGTCTGTGGGGCTACGCAAGCGGTTCCCAAAGAGCTTTAGAACAAGGCATAGTTTTCCCTGCTGGCTCTTTGGGCGGGGGACCCATCTCCAGCCGTATGGCCATTTTTGTGCCTGGCGCCGCACCAAGTGGGAAAGGGTGGTGTCGAGGCTGAAGGCAGCAGGAAAGCCTACAGCACCCAGGTCTGTGGGGCTACGCAAGCGGTTCCCAAAGAGCTTTAGAACAAGGCATAGTTTTCCCTGCTGGCTCTTTGGGCAGGGGACCCATCTCCAGCCGTATGGCCTTTTTTGTGCCTGGCGCGGCGCCAAGTGGGAAAGGGTGGTGTCGAGGCTGAAGGCAGCAGGAAAGACCGCAGCCCCCAGGCCTGTGGGGCTACGCAAGCGGTTCCCAAAGAGCTTTAGAACAAGGCACAGTTTTGCCTGCTGGCTCTTTGGGCGGGAGACCCATCTCCAGCCGTATGGCCATTTTTGTGCCTGGCGCGGTGCCAAGTGGGAAAGGGTGGTGTCGAGGCTGAAGGCAGCAGTAAAGCCCGCAGCCCCTAGGTCTGTGGGGCTACGCAAGTGCTTCCAAAAGACCTTTAGAACAAGGGATAGTTTTGCCTGCTGGCTCTTTGGGCGGGGGACCCATCTCCAGCCATAGGCTTTTTTGTGCCTGGCCCGGCGCCCAGAGGGAAATGGTGGTGTCGAGGCTGAAGGCAGCAGGAAAGCCTACAGCACCCAGGTCTGTGGGGCTACGCAAGCGGTTCCCAAAGAGCTTTAGAACAAGGCATAGTTTTCCCTGCTGGCTCTATGGTCGTGGCACCCCTCTACAGCCGTATGGCCATTTTTGTGCCTGGCACGGTGCCAAGTGGGAAAGGGTGGTGTCGAGGCTGAAGGCAGCAGGAAAGCCTGCAGCCCCCAGGTCTGTGGGTCTACGCAAGCGGTTCCCAAAGAGCTTTAGAACAAGGCATAGTTTTCCCTGCTGGCTCCTTGGACCGGGACCCATCTCCAGCCATAGGCCATTTTTGTGCCTGGCGCGACGCCAAGTGGGAAAGGGTGGTGTCGAGGCTGAAGGCAGCAGGAAAGCCTACAGCACCCAGGTCTGTGGGGCTACGCAAGCGGTTCCCAAAGAGCTTTAGAACAAGGCATAGTTTTCCCTGCTGGCTCTTTGGGCGGGGGACCCATCTCCAGCCGTATGGCCATTTTTGTGCTTGGCCCGGAGCCCAGAGGGAAAGGGTGGTGTCGAGGCTGAAGGCAGCAGGAAAGACCGCAGCCCCCAGGCCTGTGGGGCTACGCAAGCGGTTCCCAAAGAGCTTTAGAACAAGGCACAGTTTTCCCTGCTGGCTCTTTGGGCGGGAGACTCATCTCCAGCCGTATGGCCATTTTTGTGCCTGGCGCGGTGCCAAGTGGGAAAGGGTGGTGTCGAGGCTGAAGGCAGCAGTAAAGCCCGCAGCCCCTAGGTCTGTGTGGCTACGCAAGTGCTTCCAAAAGACCTTTAGAACAAGGCATAGTTTTGCCTGCTGGCTCTTTGGGCGGGGGACCCATCTCCAGCCGTATGGCCATTTTTGTGCCTGGCGCGGCGCCAAGTGGGAAAGGGTGGTGTCGAGGCTGAAGGCAGCAGGAAAGCCTGCAGCTCCCAGGTCTATGGGACTACGCAAGCGGTTCCCAAAGAGCTTTAGAACAAGGCATAGTTTTCCCTGCTGGTTCTTTGGGCGTGGGACCCATCTCCAGCCACAGGCTTTTTTGTGCCTGGCCCGGCGCCCAGAGGGAAATGGTGGTGTCGAGGATGAAGGCAGCAGGAAAGCCTACAGCACCCAGGTCTCTGGGGCTACACAAGCGGTTCCCAAAGAACTTTAGAACAAGGCATAGTTTTCCCTGCTGGCTCTATGGTCGTGGCACCCCTCTACAGCCGTATGGCCATTTTTGTGCCTGGCACGGTGCCAAGTGGGAAAGGGTGGTTTGGAGGCTGAAGGCAGCAGGAATGCCCGCAGCCCCCAGGTCTCTGGGACTACGCAAGCGGTTCCCAAAGAGCTTTAGAACAAGGCATAGTTTTCCCTGCTGGCTCCTTGGGCGGGGGACCCATCTCCAGATATATGGCCATTTTTGTGCCTAGCGCGGCGCCAAGTGGGAAAGGGTGGTTTTGAGGCTGAAGGCAGCCGGAAGGCCCGACGCCCCCATGTCTGTGGGGCTACGCAAGCGGTTCCCAAAGAGCTTTAGAACAAGGCATAGTTTTCCCTGATGGCTCCTTGGGCGGGGGACCCATCTCCAGCCGTATGGCCATTTTTGTGCCTGGCGCGGCGCCAAGTTGTAAAGGGTGGTGTCGAGGCTGAAGGCAGCAGGAAAGCCCGCAGCCCCCAAGTCTGTGGGGCTACGCAAGCGGTTCCCAAAAAGCTTTAGAACAAGGCATAGTTTTCCCTGCTGGCTCTTTGGGCGGGGGACCCATCTCTAGCCATAGGCCATTTTTGTGCCTGGCACGGCGCCAAGTGGGAAAGGGTGGTTTTGAGGCTGAAGGCAGCAGGAAAGCCTGCAGCCCCCAGGTCTGTGGGGCTACGCAAGCGTTTTCCAAAGAGCTTTAGAACAAGGCATAGTTTTCCCTCCTGGCTCTTGGGCGGGGGACCCATCTCCAGCCGTATGGCCATTTTTGTGCCTGGCGCGGCGCCAAGTTGTAAAGGGTGGTGTCGAGGCTGAAGGCAGCAGGAAAGCCTGCAGCCCCCAGGTCTGTGGGGCTACGCAAGCGGTTCCCAAAGAGCTTTAGAACAAGGCATAGTTTTCCCTGCTGGCTCTTTGGGCGGGGGACCCATCTCCAGCCGTATGGCCATTTTTGTGCCTGGCCCGGCGCCCGGAGGGAAAGGGTGGTGTCGAGGCTGAAGGCAGCAGGAAAGCCCGCAGCCCCCAGGTCTGTGGGGCTACGCAAGCGGTTCCCAAAGAGCTTTAGAACAAGGCACAGTTTTCCCTGCTGGCTCTTCGGGCGGTGGACCCATCTCCAGCCATATGGCCATTTTTGTGCCTGGCGCGGCGCCAAGTGGGAAAGGGTGGTGTCGAGGCTGAAGGCAGCAGGAAAGACCGCAGCCCCCAGGCCTGTAGGGCTACGCAAGCGGTTCCCAAAGAGCTTTAGAACAAGGCACAGTTTTCCCTGCTGGCTCTTTGGGCGGGAGACCCATCTCCAGCCGTATGGCCATTTTTGTGCCTGGCGCGGTGCCAAGTGGGAAAGGGTGGTGTCGAGGCTGAAGGCAGCAGTAAAGCCCGCAGCCCCTAGGTCTGTGGGGCTACGCAAGTGCTTCGAAAAGACCTTTAGAACAAGGCATAGTTTTGCCTGCTGGCTCCTTGGGCGGGGGACCCATCTCCAGCCGTATGGCCATTTTTGTGCCTGGCGCGGCGCCATGTGGGAAAGGGTGGTGTCGAGGCTGAAGGCAGCAGGAAAGCCTGCAGCTCCCAGGTCTCTGGGACTACGCAAGCGGTTCCCAAAGAGCTTTAGAACAAGGCATAGTTTTCCCTGCTGGTTCTTTGGGCGTGGGACCCATCTCCAGCCATAGGCTTTTTTGTGCCTGGCCCGGCGCCCAGAGGGAAATGGTGGTGTCGAGGCTGAAGGCAGCAGGAAAGCCTACAGCACCCAGGTCTCTGGGGCTACACAAGCGGTTCCCAAAGAGCTTTAGAACAAGGCATAGTTTTCCCTGCTGGCTCTATGGTCGTGGCACCCCTCTACAGCCGTATGGCCATTTTTGTGCCTGGCACGGTGCCAAGTGGGAAAGGGTGGTTTGGAGGCTGAAGGCAGCAGGAATGCCCGCAGCCCCCAGGTCTCTGGGACTACGCAAGCGGTTCCCAAAGAGCTTTAGAACAAGGCATAGTTTTCCCTGCTGGCTCCTTGGGCGGGGGACCCATCTCCAGATATATGGCCATTTTTGTGCCTAGCGCAGCGCCAAGTGGGAAAGGGTGGTTTTGAGGCTGAAGGCAGCAGGAAGGCCCGCAGCCCCCAGGTCTGTGGGGCTACGCAAGCAGTTCCCAAAGAGCTTTAGAACAAGGCATAGTTTTCCCTGATGGCTCCTTGGGCGGGGCACCCATCTCCAGCCGTATGGCCATTTTTGTGCCTGGCGCAGCGCCCAGAGGGAAAGGGTGGTTTTGAGACTGAAGGCAGCAGGAAAGCCCGCAGCCCCCAGGTCTGTGGGTGTATGCAAGCGGTGCCCAAAGAGCTTTAGAACAAGGCATAGTTTTCCCTGCTGCCTCCTTGGGCGGGGACCCATCTCCAGCCATAGGCCATTTTTGTGCCTGGCGCGGTGCCAAGTGGGAAAGGGTGGTGTCGAGGCTGAAGGCAGCAGTAAAGCCCGCAGCCCCTAGGTCTGTGGGGCTACGCAAGTGCTTCCAAAAGACCTTTAGAACAAGGGATAGTTTTGCCTGCTGGCTCTATGGGCGGGGGACCCATCTCCAGCCATAGGCTTTTTTGTGCCTGGCCCGGCGCCCAGAGGGAAAGGGTGGTGTCGAGGCTGAAGGCAGCAGGAAAGCCTACAGCACCCAGGTCTGTGGGGCTACGCAAGCGGTTCCCAAAGAGCTTTAGAACAAGGCATAGTTTTCCCTGCTGGCTCTATGGTCGTGGCACCCCTCTACAGCCGTATGGCCATTTTTGTGCCTGGCGCGGTGCCAAGTGGGAAAGGGTTGTTTGGAGGCTGAAGGCAGCAGGAAAGCACGCAGCCCCCAGGTCTGTGGGTCTACGCAAGCGGTTCCCAAAGAGCTTTAGAACAAGGCATAGTTTTCCCTGCTGGCTCCTTGGACGGGGACCCATCTCCAGCCATAGGCCATTTTTGTGCCTGGCGCGGCGACAAGTGGGAAAGGGTGGTTTTGAGGCTGAAGGCAGCAGGAAGGCCCGCAGCCCCCAGGTCTGTGGGGCTACGCAAGCGGTTCCCAAAGAGCTTTAGAACAAGGCATAGTTTTCCCTGCTGGTTCTTTGGGCGTGGGACCCATCTCCAGCCATAGGCTTTTTTGTGCCTGGCCCGGCGCCCAGAGGGAAATGGTGGTGTCGAGGCTGAAGGCAGCAGGAAAGCCTACAGCACCCAGGTCTCTGGGGCTACACAAGCGGTTCCCAAAGAGCTTTAGAACAAGGCATAGTTTTCCCTGCTGGCTCTATGGTCGTGGCACCCCTCTACAGCCGTATGGCCATTTTTGTGCCTGGCACGGTGCCAAGTGCGAAAGGGTGGTTTGGAGGCTGAAGGCAGCAGGAATGCCCGCAGCCCCCAGGTCTCTGGGACTACGCAAGCGGTTCCCAAAGAGCTTTAGAACAAGGCATAGTTTTCCCTGATGGCTCCTTGGGCGGGGGACCCATCTCCAGATATATGGCCATTTTTGTGCCTAGCGCAGCGCCAAGTGGGAAAGGGTGGTTTTGAGGCTGAAGTCAGCAGGAAGGCCCGCAGCCCCCATGTCTGTGGGGCTACGCAAGCAGTTCCCAAAGAGCTTTAGAACAAGGCATAGTTTTCCCTGATGGCTCCTTGGGCGGGGGACCCATCTCCAGCCGTATGGCCATTTTTGTGCCTGGCGCGGCGCCCAGAGGGAAAGGGTGGTTTTCAGACTGAAGGCAGCAGGAAAGCCCGCAGCCCCCAGGTCTGTGGGGCTACGCAAGCGGTTCCCAAAAAGCTTTAGAACAAGGCATAGTTTTCCCTGCTGGCTCTTTGGGCGGGGGACCCATCTCCAGCCGTATGGCCATTTTTGTGCCTGGCACGGCGCCAAGTGGGAAAGGGTGGTTTTGAGGCTGAAGGCAGCAGGAAAGCCTGCAGCCCCCAGGTCTGTGGGGCTACGCAAGCGTTTTCCAAAGAGCTTTAGAACAAGGCATAGTTTTCCCTCCTGGCTCTTGGGCGGGGGACCCATCTCCAGCCGTATGGCCATTTTTGTGCCTGGCGTGGCGCCAAGTTGTAAAGGGTGGTGTCGAGGCTGAAGGCAGCAGGAAAGCCTACAGCATCCAGGTCTGTGGGGCTACGCAAGCGGTTCCCAAAGAGCTTTAGAACAAGGCATAGTTTTCCCTGCTGGCTCTTTGGGTGGGGGACCCATCTCCAGCCGTATGGCCATTTTTGTGCCTGGCCCGGCGCCCAGAGGGAAAGGGTGGTTTTGAGGCTGAAGGCAGCAGGAAAGACCGCAGCCCCCAGGTCTGTGGGGCTACGCAAGCGGTTCCCAAAGAGCTTTAGAACAAGGCACAGTTTTCCCTGCTGGCTCTTTGGGCGGGAGACCCATCTCCAGCCGTATGGCCATTTTTGTGCCTGGCGCGGCGCCAAGTGGGAAAGGGTGGTGTCGAGGCTGAAGGCAGCAGGAAAGCCTGCAGCCCCCAGGTCTGTGGGTCTACGGAAGCAGTTCCCAAAGAGCTTTAGAACAAGGCATAGTTTTCCCTGCTGGTTCTTTGGGCGTGGGACCCATTCCAGCCATAGGCTTTTTTGTGCCTGGCCCGGCGCCCGGAGGGAAATGGTGGTGTCGAGGCTGAAGGCAGCAGGAAAGCCTACAGCCCCCAGGTCTGTGGGGCTACGCAAGCGGTTCCCAAAGAGCTTTAGAACAAGGCATAGTTTTCCCTGCTGGCTCTATGGTCGTGGCACCCCTCTACAGCCGTATGGCCATTTTTGTGCCTGGCACGGTGCCAAGTGGGAAAGGGTGGTTTGGAGGCTGAAGGCAGCAGGAATGCCCGCAGCCCCCAGGTCTCTGGGACTACGCAAGCGGTTCCCAAAGAGCTTTAGAACAAGGCATAGTTTTCCCTGCTGGCTCCTTGGGCGGGGGACCCATCTCCAGATATATGGCCATTTTTGTGCCTAGCGCGGCGCCAAGTGGGAAAGGGTGGTTTTGAGGCTGAAGGCAGCAGGAAAGCCCGCAGGCCCCAGGTCTGTGGGGCTACGCAAGCGGTTCCCAAAAAGCTTTAGAACAAGGCATAGTTTTCCCTGATGGCTCCTTGGGCGGGGGACCCATCTCTAGCCATAGGCCATTTTTGTGCCTGGCACGGCGCCAAGTGGGAAAGGGTGGTTTTGAGGCTGAAGGCAGCAGGAAAGCCTGCAGCCCCCAGGTCTGTGGGGCTACGCAAGCGTTTTCCAAAGAGCTTTAGAATAAGGCATAGTTTTCCCTGCTGGCTCTTTGGGCGGGGGACCCATCTCCAGCCGTATGGCCATTTTTGTGCCTGGCGCGGCGCCAAGTGGGAAAGGGTGGTGTCGAGGCTGAAGGCAGCAGGAAAGCCTACAGCATCCAGGTCTGTGGGGCTACGCAGGCGGTTCCCAAAGAGCTTTAGAACAAGGCATAGTTTTCCCTGCTGGCTCTTTGGGCGGGGGACCCATCTCCAGCCGTATGGCCATTTTTGTGCCTGGCCCGGCGCCCAGAGGGAAAGGGTGGTGTCGAGGCTGAAGGCAGCAGGAAAGACCGCAGCCCCCAGGTCTGTGGGGCTACGCAAGCGGTTCCCAAAGAGCTTTAGAACAAGGCACAGTTTTCCCTGCTGGCTCTTTGGGCGGGAGACCCATCTCCAGCCGTATGGCCATTTTTGTGCCTGGCGCGGCGCCAAGTGGGAAAGGGTGGTGTCGAGGCTGAAGGCAGCAGGAAAGCCTGCAGCCCCCAGGTCTGTGGGTCTACGGAAGCAGTTCCCAAAGAGCTTTAGAACAAGGCATAGTTTTCCCTGCTGGTTCTTTGGGCGTGGGACCCATTCCAGCCATAGGCTTTTTTGTGCCTGGCCCGGCGCCCTGAGGGAAATGGTGGTGTCGAGGCTGAAGGCAGCAGGAAAGCCTACAGCCCCCAGGTCTGTGGGGCTACGCAAGCGGTTCCCAAAGAGCTTTAGAACAAGGCATAGTTTTCCCTGCTGTCTCTATGGTCGTGGCACCCCTCTACAGCCGTACGGCCATTTTTGTGTCTGGCACGGTGCCAAGTGGGAAAGGGTGGTTTGGAGGCTGAAGGCAGCAGGAATGCCCGCAGCTCCCAGGTCTCTGGGACTACGCAAGCGGTTCCCAAAGAGCTTTAGAACAAGGCATAGTTTTCCCTGCTGGCTCCTTGGGCGGGGGACCCATCTCCAGATATATGGCCATTTTTGTGCCTGGCGCGGCGCCAAGTGGGAAAGGGTGGTTTTGAGGCTGAAGGCAGCAGGAAGGCCCGCAGCCCCCCCGTCTGTGGGGCTACGCAAGCGTTTTCCAAAGAGCTTTAGAACAAGGCATAGTTTTCCCTGCTGGCTCTTTGGGCGGGGGACCCATCTCCAGCCGTATGGCCATTTTTGTGACTGGCACCGCGCCAAGTGGGAAAGGGTGGTTTTGAGACTGAAGGCAGCAGGAAAGCCTACAGCACCCAGGTCTGTGGGGCTACGCAAGCGGTTCCCAAAGAGCTTTAGAACAAGGCATAGTTTTCCCTGCTGGCTCTTTGGGCGTGGCACCCATCTCCAGCCGTATGGCCCTTTTTGTGCCTGGCCCGGCGCCCAGAGGGAAAGGGTGGTGTCGAGGCTGAAGGCAGCAGGAAAGCCTACAGCCCCCAGGTCTGTGGGGCTACGCAAGTGGTTCCCAAAGAACTTTAGAACAAGGCATAGTTTTGCCTGCTGGCTCTTTGGGCGGGGGACCCATCTCCAGCCGTATGGCCATTTTTGTGCCTGGCGCGGTGCCAAGTGGGAAAGGGTGGTGTCGAGGCTGAAGGCAGCAGGAAAGCCCGCAGCCCCCAGGTCTGTGGGGCTACGCAAGCGGTTCCCAAAGAGCTTTAGAACAAGGCACAGTTTTCCCTGCTGGCTCTTTGGGCGGGAACCGATCTCCAACCATATGGCCATTTTTGTGCCTGGCGCGGTGCCAAGTGGAAAGGGTGGTGTCGAGGCTGAAGGCAGCAGTAAACCCCGCAGCCCCTAGGTCTGTGGGGCTACGCAAGTGCTTCCAAAAGACCTTTAGAACAAGGTACACTTTTCCCTGCTGGCTCTTTGGGCGGGAGACCCATCTCCAGCCGTATGGCCATTTTTGTGCCTGGCGCGGCGCCAAGTGGGAAAGGGTGGTGTCGAGGCTGAAGGCAGCAGGAAAGCCTGCAGCCCCCAGGTCTGTGGGTCTACGCAAGCGGTTCCCAAAGAGCTTTAGAACAAGGCATAGTTTTCCCTGCTGGCTCTTTGGTCGGGGGACCCATCTCCAGCCATAGGCCATTTTTGTGCCTGGCACGGCTCCCAGAGGGAAAGGGTGGTTTTGAGGCTGAAGGCAGCAGGAAAGCCCGCAGCCCCCAGGTCTGTGGGGCTACGCAAGCGGTTCCCAAAGAGCTTTAGAACAAGGCATAGTTTTCCCTGCTGGCTCTTTGGGCGGGGGACCCACCTCCAGCCGTATGGCCATTTTTGTGCCTGGCGCGGCGCCAAGTGGGAAAGTGTGGTGTTGAGGCTGAAGGCAGCAGCAAAGCCTGCAGCCCCCAGGTCTGTGGGGCCACGCAAGCGGTTCCCAAAGAGCTTTAGAACAAGGCATAGTTTTCCCTGCTGGCTCTTCGGGCGGGGGACCCATCTCCAGCCATATGGCCATTTTTGTGCCTGGCGCGGCGCCAAGTGGGAAAGGGTTTTGTCGAGGCTGAAGGCAGCAGGAAAGCCCGCAGCCCCCAGGTCTGTGGGTCTACGCAAGTGGTTCCCAAAGAACTTTAGAACAAGGCATAGTTTTCCCTGCTGGCTCTTTGGGCGGGAGACCCATCTCCAGCCGTATGGCCATTTTTGTGCCTGGTGCGGCGCCAAGTGGGAAAGGGTGGTTTTGAGGCTGAAGGCAGCAGGAAAGCCCGCAGCCCCCAGGTCTGTGGGTGTATGCAAGCGGTGCCCAAAGAGCTTTAGAACAAGGCACAGCTTTACCTGCTGGCTCTTTGGGCGGGAACCTATCTCCAACCATATGGCCATTTTTGTGCCTGGCGCGGTGCCAAGTGGAAAGGGTGGTGTCGAGGCTGAAGGCAGCAGTAAACCCCGCAGCCCCTAGGTCTGTGGGGCTACGCAAGTGCTTCCAAAAGACATTTAGAACAAGGTACAATTTTCCCTGCTGGCTCTTTGGGCGGGAGACCCATCTCCAGCCGTATGGCCATTTTTGTGCCTGGCGCGGCGCCAAGTGGGAAAGGGTGGTGTCGAGGCTGAAGGCAGCAGCAAAGCCTGCAGCCCCCAGGTCTGTGGGTCTACGCAAGCGGTGCCCAAAGAGCTTTAGAACAAGGCATAGTTTTCCCTGCTGGCTCTTTGGTCGGGGGACCCATCTCCAGCCATAGGCCATTTTTGTGCCTGGCACGGCTCCCAGAGGGAAAGGGTGGTTTTGAGGCTGAAGGCAGCAGGAAAGCCCGCAGCCCCCAGGTCTGTGGGGCTACGCAAGCGGTTCCCAAAGAGCTTTAGAACAAGGCATAGTTTTCCCTGCTGGCTCTTTGGGCGGGGGACCCACCTCCAGCTGTATGGCCATTTTTGTGCCTGGCGCGGCGCCAAGTGGGAAAGGGTGGTGTCGAGGCTGAAGGCAGCAGGAAGGCCCGCAGCCCCCAGGTCTGTGGGGCTACGCAAGCGGTTCCCAAATAGCCTTAGAACAAGGGATAATTTTCCCTGCTGGCTCTTTGGGCGGGGGACCCATCTCCAGCCGTATGGCCATTTTTGTGCCTGGCGCGGCGCCAAGTGGGAAAGGGTGGTGTTGAGACTGAAGGCAGCAGGAAAGCCCGTAGCCCCCAGGTCTGTGGGTCTACGCAAGCGGTTCCCAAAGAGCTTTAGAACAAGGCATAGTTTTCCCTGCTGGCTCTTTGGGCGGGGGACCCATCTCTAGCCATAGGCCATTTTTGTGCCTGGCACAGCGCCAAGTGGGAAAGGGTGGTGTCGAGGCTGAAGGCAGCAGGAAGGCCCGCAGCCCCCAGGTCTGTGGGGCTACGGAAGCGGTTCCCAAAGAGCTTTAGAACAAGGCACAGTTTTCCCTGCTGGCTCTTTGGGCGGGAACCTATCTCCAACCATATGGCCATTTTTGTGCCTGGCGCGGTGCCAAGTGGAAAGGGTGGTGTCGAGGCTGAAGGCAGCAGTAAACCCCGCAGCCCCTAGGTCTGTGGGGCTACGCAAGTGCTTCCAAAAGACCTTTAGAACAAGGTACAGTTTTCCCTGCTGGCTCCTTGGGCGGGGGACCCATCTCCAGCCATATGGCCATTTTTGTGCCTGGCGCGGCTCCCAGAGGGAAAGGGTGGTTTTGAGACTGAAGGCAGCAGGAAAGCCCGTAGCCCCCAGGTCTGTGGGGCTACGCAAGCGGTTCCCAAAGAGCTTTAGAACAAGGCATAGTTTTCCCTGCTGGCTCTTTGGGCGGGGGACCCATCTCCAGCCGTATGGCCATTTTTGTGACTGGCGCGGCGCCAAGTGGGAAAGGGTGGTGTCGAGGCTGAAGGCAGCAGGAAAGCCTACAGCCCCCAGGTCTGTGGGGCTACGCAAGTGGTTCCCAAAGAACTTTAGAACAAGGTATAGTTTTCCCTGCTGGCTCTTTGGGCGGGGGACCCATCTCCAGCCGTATGGCCATTTTTGTGCCTGGCCCGGCGCCCAGAGGGAAAGGGTGGTTTTGAGACTGAAGGCAGCAGGAAAGCCCGCAGCCCCCAGGTCTGTGGGGCTACGCAAGCGGTTCCCAAAGAGCTTTAGAACAAGGCATAGTTTTCCCTGCTGGCTCTTTGGGTGGGAACCTATCTCCAACCATATGGCCATTTTTGTGCCTGGCTCGGTGCCAAGTGGGAAAGGGTGGTGTCGAGGCTGAAGGCAGCAGTAAAGCCCGCAGCCCCTAGGTCTGTGGGTCTACGCAAGTGCTTCCAAAAGACCTTTAGAACAAGGCATAGTTTTGCCTGCTGGCTCTTTGGGCGGGGGACCCATCTCCAGCCGTATGGCTATTTTTGTGCCTGGCGCGGCGCCAAGTGGGAAAGGGTGGTGTCGAGGCTGAAGGCAGCAGGAAAGCCTGCAGCCCCCAGGTCTGTGGGTCTACGCAAGCGGTTCCCAAAGAGCTTTAGAACAAGGCATAGTTTTCCCTGCTGGCTCTTTGGGCGAGGGACCCATCTCCAGCCATAGGCCATTTTTGTGCCTGGCACGGCGCCCAGAGGGAAAGGGTGGTTTTGAGGCTGAATGCACCAGCAAAGCCTGCAGCCCCCAGGTCTGTGGGGCTACGCAGGCGGTTCCCAAATAGCCTTAGAACAAGGGATAGTTTTCCCTGCTGGCTCTTTGGGCGGGAGACCCATCTCCAGCCGTATGGCCATTTTTGGGCCTAGCGCGGCGCCAAGCGGGAAAGGGTGGTGTCGAGGCTGAAGGCAGCAGGAAAGCCCGCAGCCCCCAGGTCTGTGTGTCTACGCAAGTGGTTCCCAAAGAACTTTAGAACAAGGCATAGTTTTCCCTGCTGGCTTTTTTGGGCAGGAGACCCATCTCCAGCCGTATGGCCATTTTTGTGCCTGGCACGGCGCCCAGAGGGAAAGGGTGGTTTTGAGGCTGAAGGCAGCAGGAAAGCCCGCAGCCCCCAGGTCTGTGGGTGTACGCAAGCGGTGCCCAAAGAGCTTTAGAACAAGGCATAGTTTTCCCTGCTGGCTCTTTGGGCGTGGCACCCATCTCCAGCCGTATGGCCATTTTTGTGCCTGGCGCGGCGCCAAGTGGGAAAGGGTGGTGTCGAGGCTGAAGGCAGCAGGAAAGCCTGCAGCCCCCAGGTCTGTGGGGCTACGCAAGCGGTTCCCAAAGAGCTTTAGAACAAGGCATAGTTTTCCCTGCTGGCTCTTTGGGCGGGGGACCCATCTCCAGCCGTATGGCCATTTTTGTGCCTGGCGCGGCGCCAAGTGGGAAAGGGTGGTGTCGAGGCTGAAGGCAGCAGGAAAGCCCGCAGCTTACAGGTCTGTGGGGCTACGCAAGCGGTTCCCAAAGAGCTTTAGAACAAGGCACAGTTTTCCCTGCTGGCTCTTTGGGCGGGAACCTATCTCCAACCATATGGCCATTTTTGTGCCTGGCGCGGTGCCAAGTGGAAAGGGTGGTGTCGAGGCTGAAGGCAGCAGTAAACCCCGCAGCCCCTAGGTCTGTGGGGCTACGCAAGTGCTTCCAAAAGACATTTAGAACAAGGTACAATTTTCCCTGCTGGCTCTTTGGGCGGGAGACCCATCTCCAGCCGTATGGCCATTTTTGTGCCTGGCGCGGCGCCAAGTGGGAAAGGGTGGTGTCGAGGCTGAAGGCAGCAGCAAAGCCTGCAGCCCCCAGGTCTGTGGGTCTACGCAAGCGGTGCCCAAAGAGCTTTAGAACAAGGCATAGTTTTCCCTGCTGGCTCTTTGGTCGGGGGACCCATCTCCAGCCATAGGCCATTTTTGTGCCTGGCACGGCTCCCAGAGGGAAAGGGTGGTTTTGAGGCTGAAGGCAGCAGGAAAGCCCGCAGCCCCCAGGTCTGTGGGGCTACGCAAGCGGTTCCCAAAGAGCTTTAGAACAAGGCATAGTTTTCCCTGCTGGCTCTTTGGGCGGGGGACCCACCTCCAGCTGTATGGCCATTTTTGTGCCTGGCGCGGCGCCAAGTGGGAAAGGGTGGTGTCGAGGCTGAAGGCAGCAGGAAGGCCCGCAGCCCCCAGGTCTGTGGGGCTACGCAAGCGGTTCCCAAATAGCCTTAGAACAAGGGATAATTTTCCCTGCTGGCTCTTTGGGCGGGGGACCCATCTCCAGCCGTATGGCCATTTTTGTGCCTGGCGCGGCGCCAAGTGGGAAAGGGTGGTGTTGAGACTGAAGGCAGCAGGAAAGCCCGTAGCCCCCAGGTCTGTGGGTCTACGCAAGCGGTTCCCAAAGAGCTTTAGAACAAGGCATAGTTTTCCCTGCTGGCTCTTTGGGCGGGGGACCCATCTCTAGCCATAGGCCATTTTTGTGCCTGGCACAGCGCCAAGTGGGAAAGGGTGGTGTCGAGGCTGAAGGCAGCAGGAAGGCCCGCAGCCCCCAGGTCTGTGGGGCTACGGAAGCGGTTCCCAAAGAGCTTTAGAACAAGGCACAGTTTTCCCTGCTGGCTCTTTGGGCGGGAACCTATCTCCAACCATATGGCCATTTTTGTGCCTGGCGCGGTGCCAAGTGGAAAGGGTGGTGTCGAGGCTGAAGGCAGCAGTAAACCCCGCAGCCCCTAGGTCTGTGGGGCTACGCAAGTGCTTCCAAAAGACCTTTAGAACAAGGTACAGTTTTCCCTGCTGGCTCCTTGGGCGGGGGACCCATCTCCAGCCATATGGCCATTTTTGTGCCTGGCGCGGCTCCCAGAGGGAAAGGGTGGTTTTGAGACTGAAGGCAGCAGGAAAGCCCGTAGCCCCCAGGTCTGTGGGGCTACGCAAGCGGTTCCCAAAGAGCTTTAGAACAAGGCATAGTTTTCCCTGCTGGCTCTTTGGGCGGGGGACCCATCTCCAGCCGTATGGCCATTTTTGTGACTGGCGCGGCGCCAAGTGGGAAAGGGTGGTGTCGAGGCTGAAGGCAGCAGGAAAGCCTACAGCCCCCAGGTCTGTGGGGCTACGCAAGTGGTTCCCAAAGAACTTTAGAACAAGGTATAGTTTTCCCTGCTGGCTCTTTGGGCGGGGGACCCATCTCCAGCCGTATGGCCATTTTTGTGCCTGGCCCGGCGCCCAGAGGGAAAGGGTGGTTTTGAGACTGAAGGCAGCAGGAAAGCCCGCAGCCCCCAGGTCTGTGGGGCTACGCAAGCGGTTCCCAAAGAGCTTTAGAACAAGGCATAGTTTTCCCTGCTGGCTCTTTGGGTGGGAACCTATCTCCAACCATATGGCCATTTTTGTGCCTGGCTCGGTGCCAAGTGGGAAAGGGTGGTGTCGAGGCTGAAGGCAGCAGTAAAGCCCGCAGCCCCTAGGTCTGTGGGTCTACGCAAGTGCTTCCAAAAGACCTTTAGAACAAGGCATAGTTTTGCCTGCTGGCTCTTTGGGCGGGGGACCCATCTCCAGCCGTATGGCTATTTTTGTGCCTGGCGCGGCGCCAAGTGGGAAAGGGTGGTGTCGAGGCTGAAGGCAGCAGGAAAGCCTGCAGCCCCCAGGTCTGTGGGTCTACGCAAGCGGTTCCCAAAGAGCTTTAGAACAAGGCATAGTTTTCCCTGCTGGCTCTTTGGGCGAGGGACCCATCTCCAGCCATAGGCCATTTTTGTGCCTGGCACGGCGCCCAGAGGGAAAGGGTGGTTTTGAGGCTGAATGCACCAGCAAAGCCTGCAGCCCCCAGGTCTGTGGGGCTACGCAGGCGGTTCCCAAATAGCCTTAGAACAAGGGATAGTTTTCCCTGCTGGCTCTTTGGGCGGGAGACCCATCTCCAGCCGTATGGCCATTTTTGGGCCTAGCGCGGCGCCAAGCGGGAAAGGGTGGTGTCGAGGCTGAAGGCAGCAGGAAAGCCCGCAGCCCCCAGGTCTGTGTGTCTACGCAAGTGGTTCCCAAAGAACTTTAGAACAAGGCATAGTTTTCCCTGCTGGCTTTTTTGGGCAGGAGACCCATCTCCAGCCGTATGGCCATTTTTGTGCCTGGCACGGCGCCCAGAGGGAAAGGGTGGTTTTGAGGCTGAAGGCAGCAGGAAAGCCCGCAGCCCCCAGGTCTGTGGGTGTACGCAAGCGGTGCCCAAAGAGCTTTAGAACAAGGCATAGTTTTCCCTGCTGGCTCTTTGGGCGTGGCACCCATCTCCAGCCGTATGGCCATTTTTGTGCCTGGCGCGGCGCCAAGTGGGAAAGGGTGGTGTCGAGGCTGAAGGCAGCAGGAAAGCCTGCAGCCCCCAGGTCTGTGGGGCTACGCAAGCGGTTCCCAAAGAGCTTTAGAACAAGGCATAGTTTTCCCTGCTGGCTCTTTGGGCGGGGGACCCATCTCCAGCCGTATGGCCATTTTTGTGCCTGGCGCGGCGCCAAGTGGGAAAGGGTGGTGTCGAGGCTGAAGGCAGCAGGAAAGCCTGCAGCCCCCAGGTCTGTGGGTCTACGCAAGCGGTTCCCAAAGAGCTTTAGAACAAGGCATAGTTTTCCCTGCTGGCTCTTTGGGCGGGGGACCCATCTCTAGCCATAGGCCATTTTTGTGCCTGGCCCGGCGCCCAGAGGGAAAGGGTGGTTTTGAGACTGAAGGCAGCAGGAAAGCCCGCAGCCCCCAGGTCTGTGGGGCTACGCAAGCGGTTCCCAAAGAGCTTTAGAACAAGGCATAGTTTTCCCTGCTGGCTCTTTGGGCGGGAACCTATCTCCAACCATATGGCCATTTTTGTGCCTGGCGCGGTGCCAAGTGGGAAAGGGTGGTGTCGAGGCTGAAGGCAGCAGTAAAGCCCGCAGCCCCCAGGTCTGTGGGGCTACGCAAGTGCTTCCAAAAGACCTTTAGAACAAGGCATAGTTTTGCCTGCTGGCTCTTTGGGCGGGGGACCCATCTCCAGCCGTATGGCCATTTTTGTGCCTGGCACGGCGCCCAGAGGGAAAGGGTGGTTTTGAGGCTGAAGGCAGCAGGAAAGCCCGCAGCCCCCAGGTCTGTGGGTGTACGCAAGCGGTGCCCAAAGAGCTTTAGAACAAGGCATAGTTTTCCCTGCTGGCTCTTTGGGCGTGGCACCCATCTCCAGCCGTATGGCCATTTTTGTGCCTGGCGCGGCGCCAAGTGGGAAAGGGTGGTGTCGAGGCTGAAGGCAGCAGGAAAGCCTGCAGCCCCCAGGTCTGTGGGGCTACGCAAGCGGTTCCCAAAGAGCTTTAGAACAAGGCATAGTTTTCCCTGCTGGCTCTTTGGGCGGGGGACCCATCTCCAGCCGTATGGCCATTTTTGTGCCTGGCGCGGCGCCAAGTGGGAAAGGGTGGTGTCGAGGCTGAAGGCAGCAGGAAAGCCTGCAGCCCCCAGGTCTGTGGGTCTACGCAAGCGGTTCCCAAAGAGCTTTAGAACAAGGCATAGTTTTCCCTGCTGGCTCTTTGGGCGGGGGACCCATCTCTAGCCATAGGCCATTTTTGTGCCTGGCCCGGCGCCCAGAGGGAAAGGGTGGTTTTGAGACTGAAGGCAGCAGGAAAGCCCGCAGCCCCCAGGTCTGTGGGGCTACGCAAGCGGTTCCCAAAGAGCTTTAGAACAAGGCATAGTTTTCCCTGCTGGCTCTTTGGGCGGGAACCTATCTCCAACCATATGGCCATTTTTGTGCCTGGCGCGGTGCCAAGTGGGAAAGGGTGGTGTCGAGGCTGAAGGCAGCAGTAAAGCCCGCAGCCCCCAGGTCTGTGGGGCTACGCAAGTGCTTCCAAAAGACCTTTAGAACAAGGCATAGTTTTGCCTGCTGGCTCTTTGGGCGGGGGACCCATCTCCAGCCGTATGGCTATTTTTGTGCCTGGCGCGGCGCCAAGTGGGAAAGGGTGGTGTCGAGGCTGAAGGCAGCAGGAAAGCCTGCAGCCCCCAGGTCTGTGGGTCTACGCAAGCGGTTCCCAAAGAGCTTTAGAACAAGGCATAGTTTTCCCTGCTGGCTCTTTGGGCGGGAGACCCATCTCCAGCCGTATGGCCATTTTTGTGCCTGGCGCGGCGCCCAGAGGGAAAGGGTGGTTTTGAGGCTGAAGGCAGCAGGAAAGCCCGCAGCCCCCAGGTCTGTGGGACAACGCAAGCGGTGCCCAAAGAGCTTTAGAACAAGGCATAGTTTTCCCTGCTGGCTCTTTGGGCGGGGGACCCATCTCCAGCCGTATGGCCATTTTTGTGACTGGCGCGGCGCCAAGTGGGAAAGGGTGGTGTCGAGGCTGAAGGCAGCAGGAAAGCCTGCAGCCCCCAGGTCTGTGGGGCTACGCAAGCGGTTCCCAAAGAGCTTTAGAACAAGGCATAGTTTTCCCTGCTGGCTCTTTGGGCGGGGGACCCATCTCCAGCCGTATGGCCATTTTTGTGCCTGGCCCGGCGCCCAGAGGGAAAGGGTGGTGTCGAGGCTGAAGGCAGCAGGAAAGCCTACAGCCCCCAGGTCTGTGGGGCTACGCAAGTGGTTCCCAAAGAACTTTAGAACAAGGCATAGTTTTCCCTGCTGGCTCTTTGGGCGGGGGACCCATCTCCAGCCGTATGGCCATTTTTGTGCCTGGCCCGGCGCCAACTGGGAAAGGGTGGTTTTGAGACTGAAGGCAGCAGGAAAGCCCGCAGCCCCCAGGTCTGTGGGGCTACGCAAGCGGTTCCCAAAGAGCTTTAGAGCAAGGCATAGTTTTCCCTGCTGGCTCTTTGGGCGGGAACCTATCTCCAACCATATGGGCATTTTTGTGCCTGGCGCGGCGCCAAGTGGGAAAGGGTGGTGTCGAGGCTGAAGGCAGCAGTAAAGCCCGCAGCCCCTAGGTCTGTGGGGCTACGCAAGTGCTTCCAAAAGACCTTTAGAACAAGGCATAGTTTTGCCTGCTGGCTCTTTGGGCGGGGGACCCATCTCCAGCCGTATGGCTATTTTTGTGCCTGGCGCGGCGCCAAGTGGGAAAGGGTGGTGTCGAGGCTGAAGGCAGCAGGAAAGCCTGCAGCCCCCAGGTCTGTGGGTCTACGCAAGCGGTTCCCAAAGAGCTTTAGAACAAGGCATAGTTTTCCCTGATGGCTCTTTGGGCGGGGGACCCATCTCCAGCCATAGGCCATTTTTGTGCCTGGCACGGCGCCCAGAGGGAAAGGGTGGTTTTGAGGCTGAAGGCAGCAGCAAAGCCTGCAGCCCCCAGGTCTGTGGGGCTACGCAGGCGGTTCCCAAATAGCCTTAGAACAAGGGATAGTTTTCCCTGCTGGCTCTTTGGGCGGGGGACCCATCTCCAGCCGTATGGCCATTTTTGTGCCTGGCGCGGCGCCAAGTGGGAAAGGGTGGTGTCGAGGCTGAAGGCAGCAGGAAAGACCGCAGCCCCCAGGTCTGTGCGACTACGCAAGCGGTTCCGAAATAGCTTTAGAACAAGGCATAGTTTTCCCTCCTGGCTCTTTGGGCGGGGGACCCATCTCCAGCCGTATGGCCATTTTTGTGCCTGGCGCGGCGCCAAGTGCGAAAGGGTGGTTTTGAGGCTGAAGGCAGGACGAAAGCCCGCAGCCCCCAGGCCTGTGGGGCTACGCAAGCGGTTCCCAAAGAGCTTTAGAACAAGGCATAGTTTTCCCTGCTGGCTCTTTGGGCGGGGGACCCATCTCCAGCCGTATGGCCATTTTTGTGCCTGGCGCGGCGCCAAGTGGGAAAGGGTGGTGTCGAGGCTGAAGGCAGCAGGAAAGCCTGCAGCCCCCAGGTCTGTGGGGCTACGCAGGCGGTTCCTAAATAGCCTTAGAACAAGGGATAGTTTTCCCTGCTGGCTCTTTGGGCGGGAGACCCATCTGCAGCCGTATGGCCATTTTTGGGCCTAGCGCGGCGCCAAGCGGGAAAGGGTGGTGTCGAGTGTGAAGGCAGCAGGAAAGACGGCAGCTCCCAGGTCTGTGCGACTACGCAAGCGGTTCCGAAATAGCTTTAGAACAAGGCATAGTTTTCCCTCCTGGCTCTTTGGGCGGGGGACCCATCTCCAGCCATATGGCCATTTTTGTGCCTGGCGCGGCGCCAAGTGCGAAAGGGTGGTTTTGAGGCTGAAGGCAGCACGAAAGCCCGCAGCCCCCACGTCTGTGGGGCTACGCAAGCGGTTCCCAAAGAGCTTTAGAACAAGGCATAGTTTTCCCTGATGGCTCCTTGGGCGGGGGACCCATCTCCAGCCGTATGGCCATTTTTGTGCCTGGCGCGGCGCCAAGTGGGAAAGGGTGGTGTCGAGGCTGAAGGCAGCAGTAAAGCCCGCAGCCCCTAGGTCTGTGGGGCTACGCAAGTGCTTCCAAAAGACCTTTAGAACAAGGCATAGTTTTGCCTGCTGGCTCTTTGGGCGGGGGACCCATCTCCAGCCGTATGGCTATTTTTGTGCCTGGCGCGGCGCCAAGTGGGAAAGGGTGGTGTCGAGGCTGAAGGCAGCAGGAAAGCCTGCAGCCCCCAGGTCTGTGGGTCTACGCAAGCGGTTCCCAAAGAGCTTTAGAACAAGGCATAGTTTTCCCTGATGGCTCTTTGGGCGGGGGACCCATCTCCAGCCATAGGCCATTTTTGTGCCTGGCACGGCGCCCAGAGGGAAAGGGTGGTTTTGAGGCTGAAGGCAGCAGCAAAGCCTGCAGCCCCCAGGTCTGTGGGGCTACGCAGGCGGTTCCCAAATAGCCTTAGAACAAGGCATAGTTTTCCCTGCTGGCTCTTTGGGCGGGGGACCCATCTCCAGCCGTATGGCCATTTTTGTGCCTGGCGCGGCGCCAAGTGGGAAAGGGTGGTGTCGAGGCTGAAGGCAGCAGGAAAGACCGCAGCCCCCAGGTCTGTGCGACTACGCAAGCGGTTCCGAAATAGCTTTAGAACAAGGCATAGTTTTCCCTCCTGGCTCTTTGGGCGGGGGACCCATCTCCAGCCGTATGGCCATTTTTGTGCCTGGCGCGGCGCCAAGTGCGAAAGGGTGGTTTTGAGGCTGAAGGCAGGACGAAAGCCCGCAGCCCCCAGGCCTGTGGGGCTACGCAAGCGGTTCCCAAAGAGCTTTAGAACAAGGCATAGTTTTCCCTGCTGGCTCTTTGGGCGGGGGACCCATCTCCAGCCGTATGGCCATTTTTGTGCCTGGCGCGGCGCCAAGTGGGAAAGGGTGGTGTCGAGGCTGAAGGCAGCAGGAAAGCCTGCAGCCCCCAGGTCTGTGGGGCTACGCAGGCGGTTCCTAAATAGCCTTAGAACAAGGGATAGTTTTCCCTGCTGGCTCTTTGGGCGGGAGACCCATCTGCAGCCGTATGGCCATTTTTGGGCCTAGCGCGGCGCCAAGCGGGAAAGGGTGGTGTCGAAGCTGAAGGCAGCAGGAAAGACGGCAGCTCCCAGGTCTGTGCGACTACGCAAGCGGTTCCTAAATAGCCTTAGAACAAGGGATAGTTTTCCCTGCTGGCTCTTTGGGCGGGAGACCCATCTCCAGCCGTATGGCCATTTTTGTGCCTGGCGCGGCGCCAAGTGGGAAAGGGTGGTGTCGAGGCTGAAGGCAGCAGTAAAGCCCGCAGCCCCTAGGTCTGTGGGGCTACGCAAGTGCTTCCAAAAGACCTTTAGAACAAGGCATAGTTTTGCCTGCTGGCTCTTTGGGCGGGGGACCCATCTCCAGCCGTATGGCTATTTTTGTGCCTGGCGCGGCGCCAAGTGGGAAAGGGTGGTGTCGAGGCTGAAGGCAGCAGGAAAGCCTGCAGCCCCCAGGTCTGTGGGTCTACGCAAGCGGTTCCCAAAGAGCTTTAGAACAAGGCATAGTTTTCCCTGATGGCTCTTTGGGCGGGGGACCCATCTCCAGCCATAGGCCATTTTTGTGCCTGGCACGGCGCCCAGAGGGAAAGGGTGGTTTTGAGGCTGAAGGCAGCAGCAAAGCCTGCAGCCCCCAGGTCTGTGGGGCTACGCAGGCGGTTCCCAAATAGCCTTAGAACAAGGCATAGTTTTCCCTGCTGGCTCTTTGGGCGGGGGACCCATCTCCAGCCGTATGGCCATTTTTGGGCCTGGCGCGGCGCCAAGTGGGAAAGGGTGGTGTCGAGGCTGAAGGCAGCAGGAAAGACCGCAGCCCCCAGGTCTGTGCGACTACGCAAGCGGTTCCGAAATAGCTTTAGAACAAGGCATAGTTTTCCCTCCTGGCTCTTTGGGCGGGGGACCCATCTCCAGCCGTATGGCCATTTTTGTGCCTGGCGCGGCGCCAAGTGCGAAAGGGTGGTTTTGAGGCTGAAGGCAGCAGGAAAGCCCGCAGCCCCCAGGCCTGTGGGGCTACGCAAGCGGTTCCCAAAGAGCTTTAGAACAAGGCATAGTTTTCCCTGCTGGCTCTTTGGGCGGGGGACCCATCTCCAGCCGTATGGCCATTTTTGTGCCTGGCGCGGCGCCAAGTGGGAAAGGGTGGTGTCGAGGCTGAAGGCAGCAGGAAAGCCTGCAGCCCCCAGGTCTGTGGGGCTACGCAGGCGGTTCCTAAATAGCCTTAGAACAAGGGATAGTTTTCCCTGCTGGCTCTTTGGGCGGGAGACCCATCTGCAGCCGTATGGCCATTTTTGGGCCTAGCGCGGCGCCAAGCGGGAAAGGGTGGTGTCGAAGCTGAAGGCAGCAGGAAAGACGGCAGCTCCCAGGTCTGTGCGACTACGCAAGCGGTTCCGAAATAGCTTTAGAACAAGGCATAGTTTTCCCTCCTGGCTCTTTGGGCGGGGGACCCATCTCCAGCCATATGGCCATTTTTGTGCCTGGCGCGGCGCCAAGTGCGAAAGGGTGGTTTTGAGGCTGAAGGCAGCACGAAAGCCCGCAGCCCCCACGTCTGTGGGGCTACGCAAGCGGTTCCCAAAGAGCTTTAGAACAAGGCATAGTTTTCCCTGATGGCTCCTTGGGCGGGGGACCCATCTCCAGCCGTATGGCCATTTTTGTGCCTGGCGCGGCGCCAAGTGGGAAAGGGTTTTGTCGAGGCTGAAGGCAGCAGGAAAGCCCGCAGCCCCCAGGTCTGTGGGGCTACGCAAGTGGTTCCCAAAGAACTTTAGAACAAGGCATAGTTTTCCCTGCTGGCTCTTTGGGCGGGAGACCCATCTCCAGCCGTATGGCCATTTTTGTGCCTGGCGCGGCGCCCAGAGGGAAAGGGTGGTTTTGAGGCTGAAGGCAGCAGGAAAGCCCGCAGCCCCCAGGTCTGTGGGTGTACGCAAGCGGTGCCCAAAGAGCTTTAGAACAAGGCATAGTTTTCCCTGCTGGCTCTTTGGGCGGGGGACCCATCTCCAGCCGTATGGCCATTTTTGTGACTGGCGCGGCGCCAAGTGGGAAAGGGTGGTGTCGAGGCTGAAGGCAGCAGGAAAGCCTGCAGCCCCCAGGTCTGTGGGTCTACGCAAGCGGTTCCCAAAGAGCTTTAGAACAAGGCATAGTTTTCCCTGCTGGCTCTTTGGGCGGGGGACCCATCTCCAGCCGTATGGCCATTTTTGTGCCTGGCCCGGCGCCCAGAGGGAAAGGGTGGTGTCGAGGCTGAAGGCAGCAGGAAACCCTACAGCCCCCAGGTCTGTGGGGCTACGCAAGTGGTTCCCAAAGAACTTTAGAACAAGGCATAGTTTTCCCTGCTGGCTCTTTGGGCGGGGGACCCATCTCCAGCCGTATGGCCATTTTTGTGCCTGGCCCGGCGCCCAGAGGGAAAGGGTGGTTTTGAGACTAAAGGCAGCAGGAAAGCCCGCAGCCCCCAGGTCTGTGGGGCTACGCAAGTGGTTCCCAAAGAGCTTTAGAACAAGGCATAGTTTTCCCTGCTGGCTCTTTGGAGGGGAACC
The DNA here is from genome assembly GCF_028500815.1 of Rissa tridactyla. Lineage (NCBI taxonomy): Eukaryota > Metazoa > Chordata > Aves > Charadriiformes > Laridae > Rissa > Rissa tridactyla. The sequence continues at coordinate 144,464 of NW_026529426.1, forward strand.
TATCTCCAACCATATGGGCATTTTTGTGCCTGGCGCGGCGCCAAGTGGGAAAGGGTGGTGTCGAGGCTGAAGGCAGCAGTAAAGCCCGCAGCCCCTAGGTCTGTGGGGCTATGCAAGTGCTTCCAAAAGACCTTTAGAACAAGGCATAGTTTTGCCTGCTGGCTCTTTGGGCGGGGGACCCATCTCCAGCCGTATGGCTATTTTTGTGCCTGGCGCGGCGCCAAGTGGGAAAGGGTGGTGTCGAGGCTGAAGGCAGCAGGAAAGCCTGCAGCCCCCAGGTCTGTGGGTCTACGCAAGCGGTGCCCAAAGAGCTTTAGAACAAGGCATAGTTTTCCCTGCTGGCTCTTTGGGCGGGGGACCCATCTCTAGCCATAGGCCATTTTTGTGCCTGGCACGGTGCCAAGTGGGAAAGGGTGGTGTCGAGGCTGAAGGCAGCAGGAAGGCCCGCAGCTCCCCCGTCTGTGGGGCTACGGAAGCGTTTTCCAAAGAGTTTTAGAACAAGGCATAGTTTTCCCTGCTGGCTCTTTGGGCGGGGGACCATCTCCAGCCGTATGGCCATTTTTGTGACTGGCGCGGCGCCAAGTGGGAAAGGGTGGTGTCGAGGCTGAAGGCAGCAGGAAAGCCTGCAGCCCCCAGGTCTGTGGGGCTACGCAAGCGGTTCCCAAAGAGCTTTAGAACAAGGCATAGTTTTCTCTGCTGGCTCTTTGGGCGGGGGACCCATCTCCAGCCGTATGGCCTTTTTTGTGCCTGGCCCGGCGCCCAGAGGGAAAGGGTGGTGTCGAGGCTGAAGGCAGCAGGAAAGCCTACAGCCCCCAGGTCTGTGGGGCTACGCAAGTGGTTCCCAAAGAACTTTAGAACAAGGTATAGTTTTCCCTGCTGGCTCTTTGGGCGGGGGACCCATCTCCAGCCGTATGGCCATTTTTGTGCCTGGCCCGGCGCCCAGAGGGAAAGGGTGGTTTTGAGACTGAAGGCAGCAGGAAAGCCCGCAGCCCCCAGGTCTGTGGGGCTACGCAAGCGGTTCCCAAAGAGCTTTAGAACAAGGCATAGTTTTCCCTGCTGGCTCTTTGGGCGGGAACCTATCTCCAACCATATGGCCATTTTTGTGCCTGGCGCGGTGCCAAGTGGGAAAGGGTGGTGTCGAGGCTGAAGGCAGCAGTAAAGCCCGCAGCCCCTAGGTCTGTGGGGCTACGCAAGTGCTTCCAAAAGACCTTTAGAACAAGGCATAGTTTTGCCTGCTGGCTCTTTGGGCGGGGGACCCATCTCCAGCCGTATGGCTATTTTTGTGCCTGGCGCGGCGCCAAGTGGGAAAGGGTGGTGTCGAGGCTGAAGGCAGCAGGAAAGCCTGCAGCCCCCAGGTCTGTGGGTCTACGCAAGCGGTTCCCAAAGAGCTTTAGAACAAGGCATAGTTTTCCCTGCTGGCTCTTTGGGCGGGAGACCCATCTCCAGCTGTATGGCCATTTTTGTGCCTGGCGCGGCGCCCAGAGGGAAAGGGTGGTTTTGAGGCTGAAGGCAGCAGGAAAGCCCGCAGCCCCCAGGTCTGTGGGACAACGCAAGCGGTGCCCAAAGAGCTTTAGAACAAGGCATAGTTTTCCCTGCTGGCTCTTTGGGCGGGGGACCCATCTCCAGCCGTATGGCCATTTTTGTGACTGGCGCAGCGCCAAGTGGGAAAGGGTGGTGTCGAGGCTGAAGGCAGCAGGAAAGCCTGCAGCCCCCAGGTCTGTGGGGCTACGCAAGCGGTTCCCAAAGAGCTTTAGAACAAGGCATAGTTTTCCCTGCTGGCTCTTTGGGCGGGGGACCCATCTCCAGCCGTATGGCCATTTTTGTGCCTGGCCCGGCGCCCAGAGGGAAAGGGTGGTGTCGAGGCTGAAGGCAGCAGGAAAGCCTACAGCCCCCAGGTCTGTGGGGCTACGCAAGTGGTTCCCAAAGAACTTTAGAACAAGGCATAGTTTTCCCTGCTGGCTCTTTGGGCGGGGGACCCATCTCCAACCATATGGCCATTTTTGTGCCTGGCGCGGTGCCAAGTTGGAAAGGGTGGTGTCGAGGCTGAAGGCAGCAGTAAAGCCCGCAGCCCCCAGGTCTGTGGGGCTACGCAAGTGCTTCCAAAAGACCTTTAGAACAAGGCATAGTTTTGCCTGCTGGCTCTTTGGGCGGGGGACCCATCTCCAGCCGTATGGCTATTTTTGTGCCTGGCGCGGCGCCAAGTGGGAAAGGGTGCTGTTGAGGCTGAAGGCAGCACGAAAGCCCGCAGCCCCCAGGCCTGTGGGGCTACGCAAGCGGTTCCCAAAGAGCTTTAGAACAAGGCATAGTTTTCCCTGATGGCTCCTTGGGCGGGGGACCCATCTCCAGCCGTATGGCCATTTTTGTGCCTGGCGCGACGCCAAGTGGGAAAGGGTTTTGTCGAGGCTGAAGGCAGCAGGAAAGCCCGCAGCCCCCAGGTCTGTGTGTCTACGCAAGTGGTTCCCAAAGACCTTTAGAACAAGGCATAGTTTTCCCTGCTGCCTCCTTGGGCGGGGACACATCTCCAGCCATATGGCCATTTTTGTGCCTGGCGCGGCGCCCAGTGGGAAAGGGTGGTTTTGAGGCTGAAAGCAGCAGGAAGGCCCGCAGCCCCCAGGTCTGTGGGTGTACGCAAGCGATTCCCAAAGAGCTTTAGAACAAGGCATAGTTTTCCCTGCTGGCTCTTTGGGCGGGGGACCCATCTCCAGCCATAGGCCATTTTTGTGCCTGGCACGGCGCCCAGAGGGAAAGGGTGGTTTTGAGGCTGAAGGCAGCAGGAAAGCCTACAGCCCCAGGTCTGTGGGGCTACGCAAGCGGTTCCCAAAGAGCTTTAGAACAAGGCACAGTTTTCCCTGCTGGCTCTTTGGGCAGGAAACTATCTCCAGCCGTATGGCCATTTTTGTGCCTGGCACGGCGCCAAGTGGGAAAGGGTGGTGTCGAGGCTGAAGGCAGCCGTAAAGCCCGCAGCCCCTAGGTCTGTGGGGCTACGCAAGTGCTTCCAAAAGACCTTTAGAACAAGGCATAGTTTTGCCTGCTGGCTCTTTGGGCGGGGGACCCATCTCCAGCCGTATGGCCATTTTTGTGCCTGGCCCGGCGCCAAGTGGGAAAGGGTGGTGTCGAGGCTGAAGGCAGCAGGAAAGCCTGCAGCCCCCAGGTCTGTGGGTCTACGGAAGCGGTTCCCAAAGAGCTTTAGAACAAGGCATAGTTTTCCCTGCTGGCTCTTTGGGCGGGGGACCCATCTCTAGCCATAGGCCATTTTTGTGCCTGGCACGGCGCCAAGTGGGAAAGGGTGGTGTCGAGGCTGAAGGCAGCAGGAAGGCCCGCAGCCCCCCCGTCTGTGGGGCTACGGAAGCGTTTTCCAAAGAGCTTTAGAACAAGGCATAGTTTTGCCTGCTGGCTCTTTGGGCGGGGGACCCATCTCCAGCCGTATGGCCATTTTTGTGCCTGGCGCGGCGCCAAGTGGGAAAGGGTGGTGTCGAGGCTGAAGGCAGCAGGAAAGCCTACAGCCCCCAGGTCTGTGGGTCTACGCAAGCGGTTCCCAAAGAGCTTTAGAACAAGGCATAGTTTTCCCTGCTGGCTCTTTGGGCGGGGGACCCATCTCCAGCCGTATGGCCATTTTTGTGCCTGGCCCGGTGCCCAGAGGGAAAGGGTGGTTTTGAGACTGAAGGCAATAGGAAAGCCCGCAGCCCCCAGGTCTGTGGGGCTACGCAAGCGGTTCCCAAAGAGCTTTAGAACAAGGCATAGTTTTCCCTGCTGGCTCTTTGGGCGGGAACCTATCTCCAACCATATGGCTATTTTTGTGCCTGGTGCGGTGCCAAGTGGGAAAGGGTGGTGTCGAGGCTGAAGGCAGCAGTAAAGCCCGCAGCCCCTAGGTCTGTGGGGCTACGCAAGTGCTTCCAAAAGACCTTTAGAACAAGGCATAGTTTTCCCTGCTGGCTCTTTGGGCGGGGGACCCATCTCCAGCCATAGGCCATTTTTGTGCCTGGCACGGCGCCCAGAGGGAAAGGGTGGTGTTGAGGCTGAAGGCAGCAGCAAAGCCTGCAGCCCCCAGGTCTGTGGGGCTACGCAGGCGGTTCCCAAAGAGCCTTAGAACAAGGGATAGTTTTCCCTGCTGGCTCTTTGGGCGGGAGACCCATCTCCAGCCGTATGGCCATTTTTGGGCCTAGCGCGGCGCCAAGTGGGAAAGGGTGGTGTCGAGGCTGAAGGCAGCAGGAAAGACCGCAGCCCCCAGGTCTGTGCGACTACGCAAGCGGTTCCCAAAGAGCTTTAGAACAAGGCATAGTTTTCCCTGCTGGCTCTTTTGCCGGGGGACCCATCTCCAGCCGTATGGCCATTTTTGTGCCTGGCGCGGTGCCAAGTGGGAAAGGGTGGTTTTGAGGCTGAAGGCAGCAGGAAAGCCTGCAGCCCCCAGGTCTGTGGGACAACGCAAGTGGTTCCCAAAGAGCTTTAGAACAAGGCATAGTTTTCCCTGATGGCTCCTTGGGTGGGGGACCCATCTCCAGCCGTATGGCCATTTTTGTGCCTGGCGCGGCGCCAAGTGGGAAAGGGTTTTGTAGACGCTGAAGGCAGAAGGACGGCCCGCAGCCCCCAGGTCTGTGGGGCTACGGAAGCGGTTTCTAAAGAGCTTTAGAACAAGGCATAGTTTTCCCTGCTGGCTCTTTGGACGGGGGACCCATCTCCAGCCGTATGGCCATTTTTGTGCCTGGCGCAGTGCCAAGTGGGAAAGGGTGGTTTTGAGACTGAAGGCAGCAGGAAGGCCTGCAGCCCCCAGGTCTGTGGGGCTACGCAAGCGGTTCCCAAAGAGCTTTAGAGCAAGGCATAGTTTTCCCTGCTGGCTCTTTGGGCGGGGGACCCATCTCCAGCCGTATGGCCATTTTTGTGCCTGGCATGGCGCCAAGTGGGAAAGGGTGGTTTTGAGGCTGAAGGCAGCAGGAAAGCCTGCAACCCCCAGGTCTGTGGGGCTACGCAAGCGGTTCCCAAAGAGCTTTAGAACAAGGCATAGTTTTCCCTGCTGGCTCTTTGGGCGGGGGACCCATCTCCAGCCGTATGGCCTTTTTTGTGCCTGGCCCGGCGCCCAGAGGGAAAGGGTGGTGTCGAGGCTGAAGGCAGCAGTAAACCCTACAGCACCCAGGTCTCTGGGGCTACGCAAGTGGTTCCAAAGAGCTTTAGAACAAGGCATAGTTTTCCCTGCTGGCTCTTTGGGCGGGGGACCCATGTCCAGCCGTATGGCCATTTTTGTGACTGGCACCGCGCCAAGTGGGAAAGGGTGGTTTTGAGACTGAAGGCAGCAGGAAAGCCTACAGCACCCAGGTCTGTGGGGCTACGCAAGCGGTTCCCAAAGAGCTTTAGAACAAGGCATAGTTTTCCCTGCTGGCTCTTTGGGCGTGGCACCCATCTCCAGCCGTATGGCCATTTTTGTGCCTGGCCCGGCGCCCAGAGGGAAAGGGTGGTGTCGAGGCTGAAGGCAGCAGGAAAGCCTACAGCCCCCAGGTCTGTGGGGCTACGCAAGTGGTTCCCAAAGAACTTTAGAACAAGGCATAGTTTTGCCTGCTGGCTCTTTGGGCGGGGGACCCATCTCCAGCCGTATGGCCATTTTTGTGCCTGGCGCGGTGCCAAGTGGGAAAGGGTGGTGTCGAGGCTGAAGGCAGCAGTAAAGCCCGCAGCCCCCAGGTCTGTGGGTCTACGCAAGCGGTTCCCAAAGAGCTTTAGAACAAGGCACAGTTTTCCCTGCTGGCTCTTTGGGCGGGAACCGATCTCCAACCATATGTCCATTTTTGTGCCTGGCGCGGTGCCAAGTGGAAAGGGTGGTGTCGAGGCTGAAGGCAGCAGTAAACCCCGCAGCCCCTAGGTCTGTGGGGCTACGCAAGTGCTTCCAAAAGACCTTTAGAACAAGGTACACTTTTCCCTGCTGGCTCTTTGGGCGGGAAACCCATCTCCAGCCGTATGGCCATTTTTGTGCCTGGCGCGGCGCCAAGTGGGAAAGGGTGGTGTCGAGGCTGAAGGCAGCAGGAAAGCCTGCAGCCCCCAGGTCTGTGGTTCTACGCAATCGGTTCCCAAAGAGCTTTAGAACAAGGCACAGCTTTACCTGCTGGCTCTTTGGTCGGGGGACCCATCTCCAGCCATAGGCCATTTTTGTGCCTGGCACGGCTCCCAGAGGGAAAGGGTGGTTTTGAGGCTGAAGGCAGCAGGAAAGCCCGCAGCCCCCAGGTCTGTGGGGCTACGCAAGCGGTTCCCAAAGAGCTTTAGAACAAGGCATAGTTTTCCCTGCTGGCTCTTTGGGCGGGGGACCCATCTCTAGCCATAGGCCATTTTTGTGCCTGGCACGGTGCCAAGTGGGAAAGGGTGGTGTCGAGGCTGAAGGCAGCAGGAAGGCCCGCAGCCCCCCCGTCTGTGGGGCTACGGAAGCGTTTTCCAAAGAGTTTTAGAACAAGGCATAGTTTTCCCTGCTGGCTCTTTGGGCGGGGGACCATCTCCAGCCGTATGGCCATTTTTGTGACTGGCGCGGCGCCAAGTGGGAAAGGGTGGTTTTGAGACTGAAGGCAGCAGGAAAGCCCGCAGCCCCCAGGTCTGTGGGGCTACGCAAGCGGTTCCCAAAGAGCTTTAGAACAAGGCATAGTTTTCCCTGCTGGCTCTTTGGGCGGGAAACTATCTCCAACCATATGGCCATTTTTGTGCCTGGCTCGGTGCCAAGTGGGAAAGGGTGGTGTCGAGGCTGAAGGCAGCAGTAAAGCCCGCAGCCCCTAGGTCTGTGGGTCTACGCAAGTGCTTCCAAAAGACCTTTAGAACAAGGCATAGTTTTGCCTGCTGGCTTCTTGGGCGGGGGACCCATCTCCAGCCATAGGCCATTTTTATGCCTGGCACGGCGCCCAGAGGGAAAGGGTGGTTTTGAGGCTGAATGCAGCAGCAAAGCCTGCAGCCCCCAGGTCTGTGGGGCTACGCAGGCGGTTCCCAAATAGCCTTAGAAAAAGGGATAGTTTTCCCTGCTGGCTCTTTGGGCGGGAGACCCATCTCCAGCCGTATGGCCATTTTTGGGCCTAGCGCGGAGCCAAGCGTGAAAGGGTGGTGTCGAGGCTGAAGGCAGCAGGAAAGACCGCAGCCCCCAGGTCTGTGCGACTACGCAAGCGGTTCCGAAATAGCTTTAGAACAAGGCATAGTTTTCCCTCCTGGCTCTTTGGGCGGGGGACCCATCTCCAGCCGTATGCCCATTTTTGTGCCTGGCGCGGCGCCAAGTGCAAAAGGGTGGTTTTGAGGCTGAAGGCAGCACGAAAGCCCGCAGCACCCAGGCCTGTGGGGCCACGCAAACGGTTCCCAAAGAGCTTTAGAACAAGGCATAGTTTTCCCTGATGGCTCCTTGGGCGGGGGACCCATCTCCAGCCGTATGGCCATTTTTGTGCCTGGCGCGGCGCCCAGAGGGAAAGGGTGGTTTTGAGACTGAAGGCAGCAGGAAGGCCCGCAGCCCCCAGGTCTGTGGGGCTACGCAAGCGGTTCCCAAAAAGCTTTAGAACAAGGCATAGTTTTCCCTGCTGGCTCTTTGGGCGGGGGACCCATCTCTAGCCGTATGGCCATTTTTGTGCCTGGCCCGGCGCCCAGAGGGAAAGGGTGGTGTCGAGGCTGAAGGCAGCAGGAAAGCCTACAGCCCCCACGTCTGTGGGGCTACGCAAGCGGTTCCCAAAGAGCTTTAGAACAAGGCATAGTTTTCCCTGCTGTCTCTATGGTCGTGGCACCCCTCTACAGCCGTATGGCCATTTTTGTGTCTGGCACGGTGCCAAGTGGGAAAGGGTGGTTTGGAGGCTGAAGGCAGCAGGAAAGCCCGCAGCTCCCAGGTCTCTGGGACTACGCAAGCGGTTCCCAAAGAGCTTTAGAACAAGGCATAGTTTTCCCTGCTGGCTTCTTGGGCGGGGGACCCATCTCCAGATATATGGCCATTTTTGTGCCTAGCGCGGCGCCAAGTGGGAAAGGGTGGTTTTGAGGCTGAAGGCAGCAGGAAGGCCCGCAGCCCCCCCGTCTGTGGGGCTACGCAAGCGTTTTCCAAAGAGCTTTAGAACAAGGCATAGTTTTCCCTGCTGGCTCTTTGGGCGGGGGACCCATGTCCAGCCGTATGGCCATTTTTGTGACTGGCACCGCGCCAAGTGGGAAAGGGTGGTTTTGAGACTGAAGGCAGCAGGAAAGCCTACAGCACCCAGGTCTGTGGGGCTACGCAAGCGGTTCCCAAAGAGCTTTAGAACAAGGCATAGTTTTCCCTGCTGGCTCTTTGGGCGTGGCACCCATCTCCAGCCGTATGGCCCTTTTTGTGCCTGGCCCGGCGCCCAGAGGGAAAGGGTGGTGTCGAGGCTGAAGGCAGCAGGAAAGCCCGCAGCTTACAGGTCTGTGGGGCTACGCAAGCGGTTCCCAAAGAGCTTTAGAACAAGGCACAGTTTTCCCTGCTGGCTCTTTGGGCGGGAACCTATCTCCAACCATATGGCCATTTTTGTGCCTGGCGCGGTGCCAAGTGGAAAGGGTGGTGTCGAGGCTGAAGGCAGCAGTAAACCCCGCAGCCCCTAGGTCTGTGGGGCTACGCAAGTGCTTCCAAAAGACATTTAGAACAAGGTACAATTTTCCCTGCTGGCTCTTTGGGCGGGAGACCCATCTCCAGCCGTATGGCCATTTTTGTGCCTGGCGCGGCGCCAAGTGGGAAAGGGTGGTGTCGAGGCTGAAGGCAGCAGGAAAGCCTGCAGCCCCCAGGTCTGTGGGTCTACGCAAGCGGTGCCCAAAGAGCTTTAGAACAAGGCATAGTTTTCCCTGCTGGCTCTTTGGTCGGGGGACCCATCTCCAGCCATAGGCCATTTTTGTGCCTGGCACGGCTCCCAGAGGGAAAGGGTGGTTTTGAGGCTGAAGGCAGCAGGAAAGCCCGCAGCCCCCAGGTCTGTGGGGCTACGCAAGCGGTTCCCAAAGAGCTTTAGAACAAGGCATAGTTTTCCCTGCTGGCTCTTTGGGCGGGGGACCCACCTCCAGCTGTATGGCCATTTTTGTGCCTGGCGCGGCGCCAAGTGGGAAAGGGTGGTGTCGAGGCTGAAGGCAGCAGGAAGGCCCGCAGCCCCCAGGTCTGTGGGGCTACGCAAGCGGTTCCCAAATAGCCTTAGAACAAGGGATAATTTTCCCTGCTGGCTCTTTGGGCGGGGGACCCATCTCCAGCCGTATGGCCATTTTTGTGCCTGGCGCGGCGCCAAGTGGGAAAGGGTGGTGTTGAGACTGAAGGCAGCAGGAAAGCCCGTAGCCCCCAGGTCTGTGGGTCTACGCAAGCGGTTCCCAAAGAGCTTTAGAACAAGGCATAGTTTTCCCTGCTGGCTCTTTGGGCGGGGGACCCATCTCTAGCCATAGGCCATTTTTGTGCCTGGCACAGCGCCAAGTGGGAAAGGGTGGTGTCGAGGCTGAAGGCAGCAGGAAGGCCCGCAGCCCCCAGGTCTGTGGGGCTACGGAAGCGGTTCCCAAAGAGCTTTAGAACAAGGCACAGTTTTCCCTGCTGGCTCTTTGGGCGGGAACCTATCTCCAACCATATGGCCATTTTTGTGCCTGGCGCGGTGCCAAGTGGAAAGGGTGGTGTCGAGGCTGAAGGCAGCAGTAAACCCCGCAGCCCCTAGGTCTGTGGGGCTACGCAAGTGCTTCCAAAAGACCTTTAGAACAAGGTACAGTTTTCCCTGCTGGCTCCTTGGGCGGGGGACCCATCTCCAGCCATATGGCCATTTTTGTGCCTGGCGCGGCTCCCAGAGGGAAAGGGTGGTTTTGAGACTGAAGGCAGCAGGAAAGCCCGTAGCCCCCAGGTCTGTGGGGCTACGCAAGCGGTTCCCAAAGAGCTTTAGAACAAGGCATAGTTTTCCCTGCTGGCTCTTTGGGCGGGGGACCCATCTCCAGCCGTATGGCCATTTTTGTGACTGGCGCGGCGCCAAGTGGGAAAGGGTGGTGTCGAGGCTGAAGGCAGCAGGAAAGCCTACAGCCCCCAGGTCTGTGGGGCTACGCAAGTGGTTCCCAAAGAACTTTAGAACAAGGTATAGTTTTCCCTGCTGGCTCTTTGGGCGGGGGACCCATCTCCAGCCGTATGGCCATTTTTGTGCCTGGCCCGGCGCCCAGAGGGAAAGGGTGGTTTTGAGACTGAAGGCAGCAGGAAAGCCCGCAGCCCCCAGGTCTGTGGGGCTACGCAAGCGGTTCCCAAAGAGCTTTAGAACAAGGCATAGTTTTCCCTGCTGGCTCTTTGGGTGGGAACCTATCTCCAACCATATGGCCATTTTTGTGCCTGGCTCGGTGCCAAGTGGGAAAGGGTGGTGTCGAGGCTGAAGGCAGCAGTAAAGCCCGCAGCCCCTAGGTCTGTGGGTCTACGCAAGTGCTTCCAAAAGACCTTTAGAACAAGGCATAGTTTTGCCTGCTGGCTCTTTGGGCGGGGGACCCATCTCCAGCCGTATGGCTATTTTTGTGCCTGGCGCGGCGCCAAGTGGGAAAGGGTGGTGTCGAGGCTGAAGGCAGCAGGAAAGCCTGCAGCCCCCAGGTCTGTGGGTCTACGCAAGCGGTTCCCAAAGAGCTTTAGAACAAGGCATAGTTTTCCCTGCTGGCTCTTTGGGCGAGGGACCCATCTCCAGCCATAGGCCATTTTTGTGCCTGGCACGGCGCCCAGAGGGAAAGGGTGGTTTTGAGGCTGAATGCACCAGCAAAGCCTGCAGCCCCCAGGTCTGTGGGGCTACGCAGGCGGTTCCCAAATAGCCTTAGAACAAGGGATAGTTTTCCCTGCTGGCTCTTTGGGCGGGAGACCCATCTCCAGCCGTATGGCCATTTTTGGGCCTAGCGCGGCGCCAAGCGGGAAAGGGTGGTGTCGAGGCTGAAGGCAGCAGGAAAGCCCGCAGCCCCCAGGTCTGTGTGTCTACGCAAGTGGTTCCCAAAGAACTTTAGAACAAGGCATAGTTTTCCCTGCTGGCTTTTTTGGGCAGGAGACCCATCTCCAGCCGTATGGCCATTTTTGTGCCTGGCACGGCGCCCAGAGGGAAAGGGTGGTTTTGAGGCTGAAGGCAGCAGGAAAGCCCGCAGCCCCCAGGTCTGTGGGTGTACGCAAGCGGTGCCCAAAGAGCTTTAGAACAAGGCATAGTTTTCCCTGCTGGCTCTTTGGGCGTGGCACCCATCTCCAGCCGTATGGCCATTTTTGTGCCTGGCGCGGCGCCAAGTGGGAAAGGGTGGTGTCGAGGCTGAAGGCAGCAGGAAAGCCTGCAGCCCCCAGGTCTGTGGGGCTACGCAAGCGGTTCCCAAAGAGCTTTAGAACAAGGCATAGTTTTCCCTGCTGGCTCTTTGGGCGGGGGACCCATCTCCAGCCGTATGGCCATTTTTGTGCCTGGCGCGGCGCCAAGTGGGAAAGGGTGGTGTCGAGGCTGAAGGCAGCACGAAAGCCCGCAGCACCCAGGCCTGTGGGGCCACGCAAACGGTTCCCAAAGAGCTTTAGAACAAGGCATAGTTTTCCCTGATGGCTCCTTGGGCGGGGGACCCATCTCCAGCCGTATGGCCATTTTTGTGCCTGGCGCGGCGCCCAGAGGGAAAGGGTGGTTTTGAGACTGAAGGCAGCAGGAAAGCCCGCAGCCCCCAGGTCTGTGGGGCTACGCAAGCGGTTCCCAAAAAGCTTTAGAACAAGGCATAGTTTTCCCTGCTGGCTCTTTGGGCGGGGGACCCATCTCTAGCCGTATGGCCATTTTTGTGCCTGGCCCGGCGCCCAGAGGGAAAGGGTGGTGTCGAGGCTGAAGGCAGCAGGAAAGCCTACAGCCCCCACGTCTGTGGGGCTACGCAAGCGGTTCCCAAAGAGCTTTAGAACAAGGCATAGTTTTCCCTGCTGTCTCTATGGTCGTGGCACCCCTCTACAGCCGTATGGCCATTTTTGTGTCTGGCACGGTGCCAAGTGGGAAAGGGTGGTGTCGAGGCTGAAGGCAGCAGGAAAGCCCGCAGCTCCCAGGTCTCTGGGACTACGCAAGCGGTTCCCAAAGAGCTTTAGAACAAGGCATAGTTTTCCCTGCTGGCTTCTTGGGCGGGGGACCCATCTCCAGATATATGGCCATTTTTGTGCCTAGCGCGGCGCCAAGTGGGAAAGGGTGGTTTTGAGGCTGAAGGCAGCAGGAAGGCCCGCAGCCCCCCCGTCTGTGGGGCTATGCAAGTGTTTTCCAAAGAGCTTTAGAACAAGGCATAGTTTTCCCTGCTGGCTCTTTGGGCGGGGGACCCATGTCCAGCCGTATGGCCATTTTTGTGACTGGCACCGCGCCAAGTGGGAAAGGGTGGTTTTGAGACTGAAGGCAGCAGGAAAGCCTACAGCACCCAGGTCTGTGGGGCTACGCAAGCGGTTCCCAAAGAGCTTTAGAACAAGGCATAGTTTTCCCTGCTGGCTCTTTGGGCGTGGCACCCATCTCCAGCCGTATGGCCCTTTTTGTGCCTGGCCCGGCGCCCAGAGGGAAAGGGTGGTGTCGAGGCTGAAGGCAGCAGGAAAGCCCGCAGCTTACAGGTCTGTGGGGCTACGCAAGCGGTTCCCAAAGAGCTTTAGAACAAGGCACAGTTTTCCCTGCTGGCTCTTTGGGCGGGAACCTATCTCCAACCATATGGCCATTTTTGTGCCTGGCGCGGTGCCAAGTGGAAAGGGTGGTGTCGAGGCTGAAGGCAGCAGTAAACCCCGCAGCCCCTAGGTCTGTGGGGCTACGCAAGTGCTTCCAAAAGACATTTAGAACAAGGTACAATTTTCCCTGCTGGCTCTTTGGGCGGGAGACCCATCTCCAGCCGTATGGCCATTTTTGTGCCTGGCGCGGCGCCAAGTGGGAAAGGGTGGTGTCGAGGCTGAAGGCAGCAGGAAAGCCTGCAGCCCCCAGGTCTGTGGGTCTACGCAAGCGGTGCCCAAAGAGCTTTAGAACAAGGCATAGTTTTCCCTGCTGGCTCTTTGGTCGGGGGACCCATCTCCAGCCATAGGCCATTTTTGTGCCTGGCACGGCTCCCAGAGGGAAAGGGTGGTTTTGAGGCTGAAGGCAGCAGGAAAGCCCGCAGCCCCCAGGTCTGTGGGGCTACGCAAGCGGTTCCCAAAGAGCTTTAGAACAAGGCATAGTTTTCCCTGCTGGCTCTTTGGGCGGGGGACCCACCTCCAGCTGTATGGCCATTTTTGTGCCTGGCGCGGCGCCAAGTGGGAAAGGGTGGTGTCGAGGCTGAAGGCAGCAGGAAGGCCCGCAGCCCCCAGGTCTGTGGGGCTACGCAAGCGGTTCCCAAATAGCCTTAGAACAAGGGATAATTTTCCCTGCTGGCTCTTTGGGCGGGGGACCCATCTCCAGCCGTATGGCCATTTTTGTGCCTGGCGCGGCGCCAAGTGGGAAAGGGTGGTGTTGAGACTGAAGGCAGCAGGAAAGCCCGTAGCCCCCAGGTCTGTGGGTCTACGCAAGCGGTTCCCAAAGAGCTTTAGAACAAGGCATAGTTTTCCCTGCTGGCTCTTTGGGCGGGAGACCCATCTCTAGCCATAGGCCATTTTTGTGCCTGGCACAGCGCCAAGTGGGAAAGGGTGGTGTCGAGGCTGAAGGCAGCAGGAAGGCCCGCAGCCCCCAGGTCTGTGGGGCTACGGAAGCGGTTCCCAAAGAGCTTTAGAACAAGGCACAGTTTTCCCTGCTGGCTCTTTGGGCGGGAACCTATCTCCAACCATATGGCCATTTTTGTGCCTGGCGCGGTGCCAAGTGGAAAGGGTGGTGTCGAGGCTGAAGGCAGCAGTAAACCCCGCAGCCCCTAGGTCTGTGGGGCTACGCAAGTGCTTCCAAAAGACCTTTAGAACAAGGTACAGTTTTCCCTGCTGGCTCCTTGGGCGGGGGACCCATCTCCAGCCATATGGCCATTTTTGTGCCTGGCGCGGCTCCCAGAGGGAAAGGGTGGTTTTGAGACTGAAGGCAGCAGGAAAGCCCGTAGCCCCCAGGTCTGTGGGGCTACGCAAGCGGTTCCCAAAGAGCTTTAGAACAAGGCATAGTTTTCCCTGCTGGCTCTTTGGGCGGGGGACCCATCTCCAGCCGTATGGCCATTTTTGTGACTGGCGCGGCGCCAAGTGGGAAAGGGTGGTGTCGAGGCTGAAGGCAGCAGGAAAGCCTACAGCCCCCAGGTCTGTGGGGCTACGCAAGTGGTTCCCAAAGAACTTTAGAACAAGGTATAGTTTTCCCTGCTGGCTCTTTGGGCGGGGGACCCATCTCCAGCCGTATGGCCATTTTTGTGCCTGGCCCGGCGCCCAGAGGGAAAGGGTGGTTTTGAGACTGAAGGCAGCAGGAAAGCCCGCAGCCCCCAGGTCTGTGGGGCTACGCAAGCGGTTCCCAAAGAGCTTTAGAACAAGGCATAGTTTTCCCTGCTGGCTCTTTGGGTGGGAACCTATCTCCAACCATATGGCCATTTTTGTGCCTGGCTCGGTGCCAAGTGGGAAAGGGTGGTGTCGAGGCTGAAGGCAGCAGTAAAGCCCGCAGCCCCTAGGTCTGTGGGTCTACGCAAGTGCTTCCAAAAGACCTTTAGAACAAGGCATAGTTTTGCCTGCTGGCTCTTTGGGCGGGGGACCCATCTCCAGCCGTATGGCTATTTTTGTGCCTGGCGCGGCGCCAAGTGGGAAAGGGTGGTGTCGAGGCTGAAGGCAGCAGGAAAGCCTGCAGCCCCCAGGTCTGTGGGTCTACGCAAGCGGTTCCCAAAGAGCTTTAGAACAAGGCATAGTTTTCCCTGCTGGCTCTTTGGGCGAGGGACCCATCTCCAGTCATAGGCCATTTTTGTGCCTGGCACGGCGCCCAGAGGGAAAGGGTGGTTTTGAGGCTGAATGCACCAGCAAAGCCTGCAGCCCCCAGGTCTGTGGGGCTACGCAGGCGGTTCCCAAATAGCCTTAGAACAAGGGATAGTTTTCCCTGCTGGCTCTTTGGGCGGGAGACCCATCTCCAGCCGTATGGCCATTTTTGGGCCTAGCGCGGCGCCAAGCGGGAAAGGGTGGTGTCGAGGCTGAAGGCAGCAGGAAAGCCCGCAGCCCCCAGGTCTGTGTGTCTACGCAAGTGGTTCCCAAAGAACTTTAGAACAAGGCATAGTTTTCCCTGCTGGCTTATTTGGGCAGGAGACCCATCTCCAGCCGTATGGCCATTTTTGTGCCTGGCACGGCGCCCAGAGGGAAAGGGTGGTTTTGAGGCTGAAGGCAGCAGGAAAGCCCGCAGCCCCCAGGTCTGTGGGTGTACGCAAGCGGTGCCCAAAGAGCTTTAGAACAAGGCATAGTTTTCCCTGCTGGCTCTTTGGGCGTGGCACCCATCTCCAGCCGTATGGCCATTTTTGTGCCTGGCGCGGCGCCAAGTGGGAAAGGGTGGTGTCGAGGCTGAAGGCAGCAGGAAAGCCTGCAGCCCCCAGGTCTGTGGGGCTACGCAAGCGGTTCCCAAAGAGCTTTAGAACAAGGCATAGTTTTCCCTGCTGGCTCTTTGGGCGGGGGACCCATCTCCAGCCGTATGGCCATTTTTGTGCCTGGCGCGGCGCCAAGTGGGAAAGGGTGGTGTCGAGGCTGAAGGCAGCAGGAAAGCCTGCAGCCCCCAGGTCTGTGGGTCTACGCAAGCGGTTCCCAAAGAGCTTTAGAACAAGGCATAGTTTTCCCTGCTGGCTCTTTGGGCGGGGGACCCATCTCTAGCCATAGGCCATTTTTGTGCCTGGCCCGGCGCCCAGAGGGAAAGGGTGGTTTTGAGACTGAAGGCAGCAGGAAAGCCCGCAGCCCCCAGGTCTGTGGGGCTACGCAAGCGGTTCCCAAAGAGCTTTAGAACAAGGCATAGTTTTCCCTGCTGGCTCTTTGGGCGGGAACCTATCTCCAACCATATGGCCATTTTTGTGCCTGGCGCGGTGCCAAGTGGGAAAGGGTGGTGTCGAGGCTGAAGGCAGCAGTAAAGCCCGCAGCCCCCAGGTCTGTGGGGCTACGCAAGTGCTTCCAAAAGACCTTTAGAACAAGGCATAGTTTTGCCTGCTGGCTCTTTGGGCGGGGGACCCATCTCCAGCCGTATGGCTATTTTTGTGCCTGGCGCGGCGCCAAGTGGGAAAGGGTGGTGTCGAGGCTGAAGGCAGCAGGAAAGCCTGCAGCCCCCAGGTCTGTGGGTCTACGCAAGCGGTTCCCAAAGAGCTTTAGAACAAGGCATAGTTTTCCCTGCTGGCTCTTTGGGCGGGAGACCCATCTCCAGCCGTATGGCCATTTTTGTGCCTGGCGCGGCGCCCAGAGGGAAAGGGTGGTTTTGAGGCTGAAGGCAGCAGGAAAGCCCGCAGCCCCCAGGTCTGTGGGACAACGCAAGCGGTGCCCAAAGAGCTTTAGAACAAGGCATAGTTTTCCCTGCTGGCTCTTTGGGCGGGGGACCCATCTCCAGCCGTATGGCCATTTTTGTGACTGGCGCGGCGCCAAGTGGGAAAGGGTGGTGTCGAGGCTGAAGGCAGCAGGAAAGCCTGCAGCCCCCAGGTCTGTGGGGCTACGCAAGCGGTTCCCAAAGAGCTTTAGAACAAGGCATAGTTTTCCCTGCTGGCTCTTTGGGCGGGGGACCCATCTCCAGCCGTATGGCCATTTTTGTGCCTGGCCCGGCGCCCAGAGGGAAAGGGTGGTGTCGAGGCTGAAGGCAGCAGGAAAGCCTACAGCCCCCAGGTCTGTGGGGCTACGCAAGTGGTTCCCAAAGAACTTTAGAACAAGGCATAGTTTTCCCTGCTGGCTCTTTGGGCGGGAACCTATCTCCAGCCGTATGGCTATTTTTGTGCCTGGCGCGGCGCCAAGTGGGAAAGGGTGGTGTCGAGGCTGAAGGCAGCAGGAAAGCCTGCAGCCCCCAGGTCTGTGGGTCTACGCAAGCGGTTCCCAAAGAGCTTTAGAACAAGGCATAGATTTCCCTGATGGCTCTTTGGGCGGGGGACCCATCTCCAGCCATAGGCCATTTTTGTGCCTGGCACGGCGCCCAGAGGGAAAGGGTGGTTTTGAGGCTGAAGGCAGCAGCAAAGCCTGCAGCCCCCAGGTCTGTGGGGCTACGCAGGCGGTTCCCAAATAGCCTTAGAACAAGGGATAGTTTTCCCTGCTGGCTCTTTGGGCGGGGGACCCATCTCCAGCCGTATGGCCATTTTTGTGCCTGGCGCGGCGCCAAGTGGGAAAGGGTGGTGTCGAGGCTGAAGGCAGCAGGAAAGACCGCAGCCCCCAGGTCTGTGCGACTACGCAAGCGGTTCCGAAATAGCTTTAGAACAAGGCATAGTTTTCCCTCCTGGCTCTTTGGGCGGGGGACCCATCTCCAGCCGTATGGCCATTTTTGTGCCTGGCGCGGCGCCAAGTGCGAAAGGGTGGTTTTGAGGCTGAAGGCAGCACGAAAGCCCGCAGCCCCCAGGCCTGTGGGGCTACGCAAGCGGTTCCCAAAGAGCTTTAGAACAAGGCATAGTTTTCCCTGCTGGCTCTTTGGGCGGGGGACCCATCTCCAGCCGTATGGCCATTTTTGTGCCTGGCGCGGCGCCAAGTGGGAAAGGGTGGTGTCGAGGCTGAAGGCAGCAGGAAAGCCTGCAGCCCCCAGGTCTGTGGGGCTACGCAGGCGGTTCCTAAATAGCCTTAGAACAAGGGATAGTTTTCCCTGCTGGCTCTTTGGGCGGGAGACCCATCTCCAGCCGTATGGCCATTTTTGGGCCTAGCGCGGCGCCAAGCGGGAAAGGGTGGTGTCGAAGCTGAAGGCAGCAGGAAAGACGGCAGCTCCCAGGTCTGTGCGACTACGCAAGCGGTTCCGAAATAGCTTTAGAACAAGGCATAGTTTTCCCTCCTGGCTCTTTGGGCGGGGGACCCATCTCCAGCCATATGGCCATTTTTGTGCCTGGCGCGGCGCCAAGTGCGAAAGGGTGGTTTTGAGGCTGAAGGCAGCACGAAAGCCCGCAGCCCCCACGTCTGTGGGGCTACGCAAGCGGTTCCCAAAGAGCTTTAGAACAAGGCATAGTTTTCCCTGATGGCTCCTTGGGCGGGGGACCCATCTCCAGCCGTATGGCCATTTTTGTGCCTGGCGCGGCGCCAAGTGGGAAAGGGTTTTGTCGAGGCTGAAGGCAGCAGGAAAGCCCGCAGCCCCCAGGTCTGTGGGTCTACGCAAGTGGTTCCCAAAGAACTTTAGAACAAGGCATAGTTTTCCCTGCTGGCTCTTTGGGCGGGAGACCCATCTCCAGCCGTATGGCCATTTTTGTGCCTGGCGCGGCGCCCAGAGGGAAAGGGTGGTTT
Organism: Rissa tridactyla; assembly: GCF_028500815.1. Taxonomy (NCBI): domain Eukaryota; kingdom Metazoa; phylum Chordata; class Aves; order Charadriiformes; family Laridae; genus Rissa; species Rissa tridactyla. The sequence continues at coordinate 162,669 of NW_026529426.1, forward strand.
TGAGGCTGAAGGCAGCAGGAAAGCCCGCAGCCCCCAGGTCTGTGGGTGTACGCAAGCGGTGCCCAAAGAGCTTTAGAACAAGGCATAGTTTTCCCTGCTGGCTCTTTGGGCGGGGGACCCATCTCCAGCCGTATGGCCATTTTTGTGACTGGCGCGGCGCCAAGTGGGAAAGGGTGGTGTCGAGGCTGAAGGCAGCAGGAAAGCCTGCAGCCCCCAGGTCTGTGGGTCTACGCAAGCGGTTCCCAAAGAGCTTTAGAACAAGGCATAGTTTTCCCTGCTGGCTCTTTGGGCGGGGGACCCATCTCCAGCCGTATGGCCATTTTTGTGCCTGGCCCGGCGCCCAGAGGGAAAGGGTGGTGTCGAGGCTGAAGGCAGCAGGAAACCCTACAGCCCCCAGGTCTGTGGGGCTACGCAAGTGGTTCTCAAAGAACTTTAGAACAAGGCATAGTTTTCCCTGCTGGCTCTTTGGGCGGGGGACCCATCTCCAACCATATGGCCATTTTTGTGCCTGGCGCGGTGCCAAGTGGGAAAGGGTGGTGTCGAGGCTGAAGGCAGCAGTAAAGCCCGCAGCCCCCAGGTCTGTGGGGCTACGCAAGTGCTTCCAAAAGACCTTTAGAACAAGGGATAGTTTTGCCTGCTGGCTCTTTGGGCGGGGGACCCATCTCCAGCCGTATGGCTATTTTTGTGCCTGGCGCGGCGCCAAGTGGGAAAGGGTGGTGTTGAGGCTCAAGGCAGCAGGAAAGACCGCAGCCCCCAGGTCTGTGCGACTACGCAAGCGGTTCCGAAATAGCTTTAGAACAAGGCATAGTTTTCCCTGCTGGCTCTTTGGGCGGGGGACCCATCTCCAGCCGTATGGCCATTTTTGTGCCTGGCGCGGCGCCAAGTGCGAAAGGGTGGTTTTGAGGCTGAAGGCAGGACGAAAGCCCGCAGCCCCCAGGCCTGTGGGGCTACGCAAGCGGTTCCCAAAGAGCTTTAGAACAAGGCATAGTTTTCCCTGCTGGCTCTTTGGGCGGGGGACCCATCTCCAGCCGTATGGCCATTTTTGTGCCTGGCGCGGTGCCAAGTGGGAAAGGGTGGTGTCGAGGCTGAAGGCAGCAGGAAGGCCCGCAGCCCCCCCGTCTGTGGGGCTACGGAAGCATTTTCCAAAGAGTTTTAGAACAAGGCATAGTTTTCCCTGCTGGCTCTTTGGGCGGGGGACCATCTCCAGCCGTATGGCCATTTTTGTGACTGGCGCGGCGCCAAGTGGGAAAGGGTGGTTTTGAGGCTGAAGGCAGCAGGAAAGCCTACAGCCCCCAGGTCTGTGGGGCTACGCAAGTGGTTCCCAAAGAACTTTAGAACAAGGTATAGTTTTCCCTGCTGGCTCTTTGGGCGGGGGACCCATCTCCAGCCGTATGGCCATTTTTGTGCCTGGCCCGGCGCCCAGAGGGAAAGGGTGGTTTTGAGACTGAAGGCAGCAGGAAAGCCCGCAGCCCCCAGGTCTGTGGGGCTACGCAAGCGGTTCCCAAAGAGCTTTAGAACAAGGCATAGTTTTCCCTGCTGGCTCTTTGGGCGGGAACCTATCTCCAACCATATGGCCATTTTTGTGCCTGGCTCGGTGCCAAGTGGGAAAGGGTGGTGTCGAGGCTGAAGGCAGCAGTAAAGCCCGCAGCCCCTAGGTCTGTGGGTCTACGCAAGTGCTTCCAAAAGACCTTTAGAACAAGGCATAGTTTTGCCTGCTGGCTCTTTGGGCGGGGGACCCATCTCCAGCCGTATGGCTATTTTTGTGCCTGGCGCGGCGCCAAGTGGGAAAGGGTGGTGTCGAGGCTGAAGGCAGCAGGAAAGCCTGCAGCCCCCAGGTCTGTGGGTCTACGCAAGCGGTTCCCAAAGAGCTTTAGAACAAGGCATAGTTTTCCCTGCTGGCTCTTTGGGCGAGGGACCCATCTCCAGCCATAGGCCATTTTTGTGCCTGGCACGGCGCCCAGAGGGAAAGGGTGGTTTTGAGGCTGAATGCAGCAGCAAAGCCTGCAGCCCCCAGGTCTGTGGGGCTACGCAGGCGGTTCCCAAATAGCCTTAGAACAAGGGATAGTTTTCCCTGCTGGCTCTTTGGGCGGGAGACCCATCTCCAGCCGTATGGCCATTTTTGGGCCTAGCGCGGCGCCAAGCGGGAAAGGGTGGTGTCGAGGCTGAAGGCAGCAGGAAAGACCGCAGCCCCCAGGTCTGTGCGACTACGCAAGCGGTTCCGAAATAGCTTTAGAACAAGGCATAGTTTTCCCTGCTGGCTCTTTGGGCGGGGGACCCATCTCCAGCCGTATGCCCATTTTTGTGCCTGGCGTGGCGCCAAGTGCGAAAGGGTGGTTTTGAGGCTGAAGGCAGCACGAAAGCCCGCAGCACCCATGCCTGTGGGGCCACGCAAACGGTTCCCAAAGAGCTTTAGAACAAGGCATATTTTTCCCTGCTGGCTCTTTGGGCGGGGGACCATCTCCAGCCGTATGGCCATTTTTGTGACTGGCGCGGCGCCAAGTGGGAAAGGGTGGTGTCGAGGCTGAAGGCAGCAGGAAAGCCTGCAGCCCCCAGGTCTGTGGGGCTACGCAAGCGGTTCCCAAAGAGCTTTAGAACAAGGCATAGTTTTCTCTGCTGGCTCTTTGGGCGGGGGACCCATCTCCAGCCGTATGGCCTTTTTTGTGCCTGGCCCGGCGCCCAGAGGGAAAGGGTGGTGTCGAGGCTGAAGGCAGCAGGAAAGCCTACAGCCCCCAGGTCTGTGGGGCTACGCAAGTGGTTCCCAAAGAACTTTAGAACAAGGTATAGTTTTCCCTGCTGGCTCTTTGGGCGGGGGACCCATCTCCAGCCGTATGGCCATTTTTGTGCCTGGCCCGGCGCCAAGTGGGAAAGGGTGGTTTTGAGACTGAAGGCAGCAGGAAAGCCCGCAGCCCCCAGGTCTGTGGGGCTACGCAAGCGGTTCCCAAAGAGCTTTAGAACAAGGCATAGTTTTCCCTGCTGGCTCTTTGGGCGGGAACCTATCTCCAACCATATGGCCATTTTTGTGCCTGGCGCGGTGCCAAGTGGGAAAGGGTGGTGTCGAGGCTGAAGGCAGCAGTAAAGCCCGCAGCCCCTAGGTCTGTGGGGCTACGCAAGTGCTTCCAAAAGACCTTTAGAACAAGGCATAGTTTTCCCTGCTGGCTCTTTGGGCGGGGGACCCATCTCCAGCCGTATGGCCATTTTTGTGACTGGCGCGGCGCCAAGTGGGAAAGGGTGGTGTCGAGGCTGAAGGCAGCAGGAAAGCCTGCAGCCCCCAGGTCTGTGGGGCTACGCAAGCGGTTCCCAAAGAGCTTTAGAACAAGGCATAGTTTTCCCTGCTGGCTCTTTGGGCGGGGGACCCATCTCCAGCCGTATGGCCATTTTTGTGCCTGGCCCGGCGCCCAGAGGGAAAGGGTGGTGTCGAGGCTGAAGGCAGCAGGAAAGCCTACAGCCCCCAGGTCTGTGGGGCTACGCAAGTGGTTCCCAAAGAACTTTAGAACAAGGCATAGTTTTCCCTGCTGGCTCTTTGGGCGGGGGACCCATCTCCAACCATATGGCCATTTTTGTGCCTGGCGCGGTGCCAAGTTGGAAAGGGTGGTGTCGAGGCTGAAGGCAGCAGTAAAGCCCGCAGCCCCCAGGTCTGTGGGGCTACGCAAGTGCTTCCAAAAGACCTTTAGAACAAGGCATAGTTTTGCCTGCTGGCTCTTTGGGCGGGGGACCCATCTCCAGCCGTATGGCTATTTTTGTGCCTGGCGCGGCGCCAAGTGGGAAAGGGTGCTGTTGAGGCTGAAGGCAGCACGAAAGCCCGCAGCCCCCAGGCCTGTGGGGCTACGCAAGCGGTTCCCAAAGAGCTTTAGAACAAGGCATAGTTTTCCCTGATGGCTCCTTGGGCGGGGGACCCATCTCCAGCCGTATGGCCAGTTTTGTGCCTGGCGCGACGCCAAGTGGGAAAGGGTGGTGTCGAGGCTGAAGGCAGCAGGAAAGCCTACAGCCCCCAGGTCTGTGGGGCTACGCAAGTGGTTCCCAAAGAACTTTAGAACAAGGCATAGTTTTGCCTGCTGGCTCTTTGGGCGGGGGACCCATCTCCAGCCGTATGGCCATTTTTGTGCCTGGCGCGGTGCCAAGTGGGAAAGGGTGGTGTCGAGGCTGAAGGCAGCAGTAAAGCCCGCAGCCCCCAGGTCTGTGGGTCTACGCAAGCGGTTCCCAAAGAGCTTTAGAACAAGGCACAGTTTTCCCTGCTGGCTCTTTGGGCGGGAACCGATCTCCAACCATATGTCCATTTTTGTGCCTGGCGCGGTGCCAAGTGGAAAGGGTGGTGTCGAGGCTGAAGGCAGCAGTAAACCCCGCAGCCCCTAGGTCTGTGGGGCTACGCAAGTGCTTCCAAAAGACCTTTAGAACAAGGTACACTTTTCCCTGCTGGCTCTTTGGGCGGGAAACCCATCTCCAGCCGTATGGCCATTTTTGTGCCTGGCGCGGCGCCAAGTGGGAAAGGGTGGTGTCGAGGCTGAAGGCAGCAGGAAAGCCTGCAGCCCCCAGGTCTGTGGTTCTACGCAAGCGGTTCCCAAAGAGCTTTAGAACAAGGCACAGCTTTACCTGCTGGCTCTTTGGTCGGGGGACCCATCTCCAGCCATAGGCCATTTTTGTGCCTGGCACGGCTCCCAGAGGGAAAGGGTGGTGTCGAGGCTGAAGGCAGCAGGAAAGCCCGCAGCCCCCAGGTCTGTGGGGCTACGCAAGCGGTTCCCAAAGAGCTTTAGAACAAGGCATAGTTTTCCCTGCTGGCTCTTTGGGCGGGGGACCCACCTCCAGCCGTATGGCCATTTTTGTGCCTGGCGCGGCGCCAAGTGGGAAAGGGTGGTGTCGAGGCTGAAGGCAGCAGGAAGACCCGCAGCCCCCAGGTCTGTGGGGCTACGCAAGCGGTTCCCAAATAGCCTTAGAACAAGGGATAATTTTCCCTGCTGGCTCTTTGGGCGGGGGACCCATCTCCAGCCGTATGGCCATTTTTGTGCCTGGCGCGGCGCCAAATGGGAAAGGGTGGTGTTGAGGCTGAAGGCAGCAGCAAAGCCTGCAGCCCCCAGGTCTGTGGGGCCACGCAAGCGGTTCCCAAAGAGCTTTAGAACAAGGCATAGTTTTCCCTGCTGGCTCTTCGGGCGGGGGACCCATCTCCAGCCATATGGCCATTTTTGTGCCTGGCGCGGTGCCAAGTGGGAAAGGGTTTTGTCGAGGCTGAAGGCAGCAGGAAAGCCCGCAGCCCCCAGGTCTGTGGGTCTACGCAAGTGGTTCCCAAAGAACTTTAGAACAAGGCATAGTTTTCCCTGCTGGCTCTTTGGGTGGGAGACCCATCTCCAGCCGTATGGCCATTTTTGTGCCTGTCGCGGCGCCAAGTGGGAAAGGGTGGTTTTGAGGCTGAAGGCAGCAGGAAAGCCCGCAGCCCCCAGGTCTGTGGGTGTATGCAAGCGGTGCCCAAAGAGCTTTAGAACAAGGCACAGCTTTACCTGCTGGCTCCTTGGGCGGGGGACCCATCTCCAGCCATATGGCCATTTTTGTGCCTGGCGCGGCGCCCAGAGGGAAAGGGTGGTTTTGAGACTGAAGGCAGCAGGAAAGCCCGTAGCCCCCAGGTCTGTGGGTCTACGCAAGCGGTTCCCAAAGAGCTTTAGAACAAGGCATAGTTTTCCCTGCTGGCTCTTTGGCGGGGGGACCCATCTCTAGCCATAGGCCATTTTAGTGCCTGGCACAGCGCCAAGTGGGAAAGGGTGGTGTCGAGGCTGAAGGCAGCAGGAAGGCCCGCAGCCCCCAGGTCTGTGGGGCTACGGAAGCGTTTTCCAAAGAGTTTTAGAACAAGGCATAGTTTTCCCTGCTGGCTCTTTGGGCGGGGGACCATCTCCAGCCGTATGGCCATTTTTGTGACTTTCGCGGCGCCAAGTGGGAAAGGGTGGTGTCGAGGCTGAAGGCAGCAGGAAAGCCTACAGCACCCAGGTCTCTGGGGCTACGCAAGTGGTTCCCAAAGAACTTTAGAACAAGGTATACTTTTCCCTGCTGGCTCTTTGGGCGGGGGACCCATCTCCAGCCGTATGGCCATTTTTGTGCCTGGCCCGGCGCCCAGAGGGAAAGGGTGGTTTTGAGACTGAAGGCAGCAGGAAAGCCCGCAGCCCCCAGGTCTGTGGGGCTACGCAAGCGGTTCCCAAAGAGCTTTAGAACAAGGCATAGTTTTCCCTGCTGGCTCTTTGGGCGGGAACCTATCTCCAACCATATGGCCATTTTTGTGCCTGGCTCGGTGCCAAGTGGGAAAGGGTGGTGTCGAGGTTGAAGGCAGCAGTAAAGCCCGCAGCCCCTAGGTCTGTGGGTCTACGCAAGTGCTTCCAAAAGACCTTTAGAACAAGGCATAGTTTTGCCTGCTGGCTCTTTGGGCGGGGGACCCATCTCCAGCCGTATGGCTATTTTTGTGCCTGGCGCGGCGCCAAGTGGGAAAGGGTGGTGTCGAGGCTGAAGGCAGCAGGAAAGCCTGCAGCCCCCAGGTCTGTGGGTCTACGCAAGCGGTTCCCAAAGAGCTTTAGAACAAGGCATAGTTTTCCCTGCTGGCTCTTTGGGCGGGGGACCCATCTCCAGCCGTATGGCCATTTTTGTGCCTGGCCCGGCGCCCAGAGGGAAAGGGTGGTTTTGAGGCTGAAGGCAGCAGGAAAGACCGCAGCCCCCAGGTCTGTGGGGCTACGCAAGCGGTTCCCAAAGAGCTTTAGAACAAGGCACAGTTTTCCCTGCTGGCTCTTTGGGCGGGAGACCCATTTCCAGCCGTATGGCCATTTTTGTGCCTGGCGCGGCGCCAAGTGGGAAAGGGTGGTGTTGAGGCTGAAGGCAGCAGGAAAGCCTGCAGCCCCCAGGTCTGTGGGTCTACGGAAGCAGTTCCCAAAGAGCTTTAGAACAAGGCATAGTTTTCCCTGCTGGTTCTTTGGGCGTGGGACCCATTCCAGCCATAGGCTTTTTTGTGCCTGGCCCGGCGCCCAGAGGGAAATGGTGGTGTCGAGGCTGAAGGCAGCAGGAAAGCCTACAGCCCCCAGGTCTGTGGGGCTACGCAAGCGGTTCCCAAAGAGCTTTAGAACAAGGCATAGTTTTCCCTGCTGGCTCTATGGTCGTGGCACCCCTCTACAGCCGTATGGCCATTTTTGTGTCTGGCACGGTGCCAAGTGGGAAAGGGTGGTTTGGAGGCTGAAGGCAGCAGGAAAGCCCGCAGCTCCCAGGTCTCTGGGACTACGCAAGCGGTTCCCAAAGAGCTTTAGAACAAGGCATAGTTTTCCCTGCTGGCTCCTTGGGCGGGGGACCCATCTCCAGATATATGGCCATTTTTGTGCCTAGCGCGGCGCCAAGTGGGAAAGGGTGGTTTTGAGGCTGAAGGCAGCAGGAAAGACCGCATCCCCTGGTCTGTGGGGCTACGCAAGCGGTTCCCAAAGAGCTTTAGAACAAGACATAGTTTTCCCTGCTGGCTCTTTGGGCGGGGGACCCATTGCCAGCCATATGGCCATTTTTGTGCCTGGCGCGGTGCCAAGTGGGAAAGGGTGGTGTCGAGGCTGAAGGCAGCAGTAAAGCCCGCAGCCCCCTGGTCTGTGGGTCTACGCAAGCGGTTCCCAAAGAGCTTTAGAACAAGGCATAGTTTTCCCTGCTGGCTCTTTGGGCGGGAGACCCATCTCCAGCCGTATGGCCATTTTTGTGCCTGGCGCGGTGCCAAGTGGGAAAGGGTGGTGTCGAGGCTGAAGGCAGCAGTAAAGCCCGCAGCCCCTAGGTCTGTGGGGCTACGCAAGTGCTTCCAAAAGACCTTTAGAACAAGGCATAGTTTTGCCTGCTGGCTCTTTGGGCGGGGGACCCATCTCCAGCCGTATGGCCATTTTTGTGCCTGGCGCGGCGCCAAGTGGGAAAGGGTGGTGTCGAGGCTGAAGGCAGCAGGAAAGCCTGCAGCCCCCAGGTCTGTGGGTCTACGCAAGCGGTTCCCAAAGAGCTTTAGAACAAGGCATAGTTTTCCCTGCTGGTTCTTTGGGCGTGGGACCCATCTCCAGCCATAGGCTTTTTTGTGCCTGGCCCGGCGCCCAGAGGGAAATGGTGGTGTCGAGGCTGAAGGCAGCAGGAAAGCCTACAGCACCCAGGTCTCTGGGGCTACACAAGCGGTTCCCAAAGAGCTTTAGAACAAGGCATAGTTTTCCCTGCTGGCTCTATGGTCGTGGCACCCCTCTACAGCCGTATGGCCATTTTTGTGCCTGGCACGGTGCCAAGTGGGAAAGAGTGGTTTGGAGGCTGAAGGCAGCAGGAATGCCCGCAGCCCCCAGGTCTCTGGGACTACGCAAGCGTTTCCCAAAGAGCTTTAGAACAAGGCATAGTTTTCCCTGCTGGCTCCTTGGGCGGGGGACCCATCTCCAGATATATGGTCATTTTTGTGCCTAGCGCGGCGCCAAGTGGGAAAGGGTGGTTTTGAGGCTGAAGGCAGCAGGAAGGCCCGCACCCCCCATGTCTGTGGGGCTACGCAAGCGGTTCCCAAAGAGCTTTAGAACAAGGCATAGTTTTCCCTGATGGCTCCTTGGGCGGGGGACCCATCTCCAGCCGTATGGCCATTTTTGTGCCTGGCCCGGCGCCCAGAGGGAAAGGGTGCTTTTGAGACTGAAGGCAGCAGGAAAGCCCGCAGCCCCCAGGTCTGTGGGGATACGCAAGCGGTTCCCAAAAAGCTTTAGAACAAGGCATAGTTTTCCCTGCTGGCTCTTTGGGCGGGGGACCATCTCCAGCCGTATGGCCATTTTTGTGACTGGCGCGGCGCCAAGTGGGAAAGGGTGGTGTCGAGGCTGAAGGCAGCAGGAAAGCCTACAGCCCCCAGGTCTGTGGGGCTACGCAAGTGGTTCCCAAAGAACTTTAGAACAAGGTATAGTTTTCCCTGCTGGCTCTTTGGGCGGGGGACCCATCTCCAGCCGTATGGCCATTTTTGTGCCTGGCCCGGCGCCCAGAGGGAAAGGGTGGTTTTGAGACTGAAGGCAGCAGGAAAGCCCGCAGCCCCCAGGTCTGTGGGGCTACGCAAGCGGTTCCCAAAGAGCTTTAGAACAAGGCATAGTTTTCCCTGCTGGCTCTTTGGGCGGGGGACCCATCTCCAACCATATGGCCATTTTTGTGCCTGGCGCGGTGCCAAGTGGGAAAGGGTGGTGTCGAGGCTGAAGGCAGCAGTAAAGCCCGCAGCCCCTAGGTCTGTGGGGCTACGCAAGTGCTTCCAAAAGACCTTTAGAACAAGGCATAGTTTTGCCTGCTGGCTCTTTGGGCGGGGGACCCATCTCCAGCCGTATGGCCATTTTTGTGACTGGCGCGGCGCCAAGTGGGAAAGGGTGGTGTCGAGGCTGAAGGCAGCAGGAAAGCCCGCAGCCCCCAGGTCTGTGGGTGTATGCAAGCGGTGCCCAAAGAGCTTTAGAACAAGGCACAGCTTTACCTGCTGGCTCTTTGGGCGGGAACCTATCTCCAGCCGTATGGCCATTTTTGTGCCTGGTGTGGCGCCAAGTGGGAAAGGGTGGTTTTGAGGCTGAAGGCAGCAGGAAAGCCCGCAGCCCCCAGGTCTGTGGGGCTACGCAAGCGGTTCCCAAAGAGCTTTAGAACAAGGCATAGTTTTCCCTGCTGGCTCCTTGGGCGGGGGACCCATCTCCAGCCATATGGCCATTTTTGTGCCTGGCGCGGCGCCCAGAGGGAAAGGGTGGTTTTGAGACTGAAGGCAGCAGGAAAGCCCGCAGCCCCTAGGTCTGTGGGTCTACGCAAGTGCTTCCAAAAGACCTTTAGAACAAGGCATAGTTTTGCCTGCTGGCTCTTTGGGCGGGGGATCCATCTCCAGCCGTATGGCCATTTTTGTGCCTGGCGCGGCGCCAAGTGGGAAAGGGTGGTTTTGAGGCTGAAGGCAGCAGGAAAGCCCGCAGCCCCCAGGTCTGTGGGTGTATGCAAGCGGTGCCCAAAGAGCTTTAGAACAAGGCACAGCTTTACCTGCTGGCTCTTTGGGCGGGAACCTATCTCCAGCCGTATGGCCATTTTTGTGCCTGGTGTGGCGCCAAGTGGGAAAGGGTGGTTTTGAGGCTGAAGGCAGCAGGAAAGCCCGCAGCCCCCAGGTCTGTGGGGCTACGCAAGCGGTTCCCAAAGAGCTTTAGAACAAGGCATAGTTTTCCCTGCTGGCTCCTTGGGCGGGGGACCCATCTCCAGCCATATGGCCATTTTTGTGCCTGGCGCGGCGCCCAGAGGGAAAGGGTGGTTTTGAGACTGAAGGCAGCAGGAAAGCCCGTAGCCGCCAAGTCTGTGGGTCTACGCAAGCGGTTCCCAAAGAGCTTTAGAACAAGGCATAGTTTTCCCTGCTGGCTCTTTGGGGGGGGGACCCATCTCTAGCCATAGGCCATTTTTGTGCCTGGCACAGCGCCAAGTGGGAAAGGGTGGTGTCGAGGCTGAAGGCAGCAGGAAGGCCCGCAGCCCCCAGGTGTGTGGGGCTACGGAAGCGTTTTCCAAAGAGTTTTAGAACAAGGCATAGTTTTCCCTGCTGGCTCTTTGGGCGGGGGACCATCTCCAGCCGTATGGCCATTTTTGTGACTTTCGCGGCGCCAAGTGGGAAAGGGTGGTGTCGAGGCTGAAGGCAGCAGGAAAGCCTACAGCCCCCAGGTCTGTGGGGCTACGCAAGTGGTTCCCAAAGAACTTTAGAACAAGGTATATTTTTCCCTGCTGGCTCTTTGGGCGGGGGACCCATCTCCAGCCGTATGGCCATTTTTGTGCCTGGCCCGGCGCCCAGAGGGAAAGGGTGGTTTTGAGACTGAAGGCAGCAGGAAAGCCCGCAGCCCCCAGGTCTGTGGGGCTACGCAAGCGGTTCCCAAAGAGCTTTAGAACAAGGCATAGTTTTCCCTGCTGGCTCTTTGGGCGGGAACCTATCTCCAACCATATGGCCATTTTTGTGCCTGGCTCGGTGCCAAGTGGGAAAGGGTGGTGTCGAGGCTGAAGGCAGCAGTAAAGCCCGCAGCCCCTAGGTCTGTGGGTCTACGCAAGTGCTTCCAAAAGACCTTTAGAACAAGGCATAGTTTTGCCTGCTGGCTCTTTGGGCGGGGGACCCATCTCCAGCCGTATGGCTATTTTTGTGCCTGGCGCGGCGCCAAGTGGGAAAGGGTGGTGTCGAGGCTGAAGGCAGCAGGAAAGCCTGCAGCCCCCAGGTCTGTGGGTCTACGCAAGCGGTTCCCAAAGAGCTTTAGAACAAGGCATAGTTTTCCCTGCTGGCTCTTTGGGCGGGGGACCCATCTCCAGCCATATGGCCATTTTTGTGCCTGGCCCGGCGCCCAGAGGGAAAGGGTGGTTTTGAGGCTGAAGGCAGCAGGAAAGACTGCAGCCCCCAGGTCTGTGGGGCTACGCAAGCGGTTCCCAAAGAGCTTTAGAACAAGGCACAGTTTTCCCTGCTGGCTCTTTGGGCGGGAGACCCATCTCCAGCCGTATGGCCATTTTTGTGCCTGGCGCGGCGCCAAGTGGGAAAGGGTGGTGTTGAGGCTGAAGGCAGCAGGAAAGCCTGCAGCCCCCAGGTCTGTGGGTCTACGGAAGCAGTTCCCAAAGAGCTTTAGAACAAGGCATAGTTTTCCCTGCTGGTTCTTTGGGCGTGGAACCCATTCCAGCCATAGGCTTTTTTGTGCCTGGCCCGGCGCCCAGAGGGAAATGGTGGTGTCGAGGCTGAAGGCAGCAGGAAAGCCTACAGCCCCCAGGTCTGTGGGGCTACGCAAGCGGTTCCCAAAGAGCTTTAGAACAAGGCATAGTTTTCCCTGCTGGCTCTATGGTCGTGGCACCCCTCTACAGCCGTATGGCCATTTTTGTGTCTGGCACGGTGCCAAGTGGGAAAGGGTGGTTTGGAGGCTGAAGGCAGCAGGAAAGCCCGCAGCTCCCAGGTCTCTGGGACTACGCAAGCGGTTCCCAAAGAGCTTTAGAACAAGGCATAGTTTTCCCTGCTGGCTCCTTGGGCGGGGGACCCATCTCCAGATATATGGCCATTTTTGTGCCTGTCGCGGCGCCAAGTGGGAAAGGGTGGTTTTGAGGCTGAAGGCAGCAGGAAAGACCGCATCCCCTGGTCTGTGGGGCTACGCAAGCGGTTCCCAAAGAGCTTTAGAACAAGACATAGTTTTCCCTGCTGGCTCTTTGGGCGGGGGACCAATTGCCAGCCATATGGCCATTTTTGTGCCTGGCGCGGTGCCAAGTGGGAAAGGGTGGTGTCGAGGCTGAAGGCAGCAGTAAAGCCCGCAGCCCCCAGGTCTGTGGGTCTACGCAAGCGGTTCCCAAAGAGCTTTAGAACAAGGCATAGTTTTCCCTGCTGGCTCTTTGGGCGGGAGACCCATCTCCAGCCGTATGGCCATTTTTGTGCCTGGCGCGGTGCCAAGTGGGAAAGGGTGGTGTCGAGGCTGAAGGCAGCAGTAAAGCCCGCAGCCCCTAGGTCTGTGGGGCTACGCAAGTGCTTCCAAAAGACCTTTAGAACAAGGCATAGTTTTGCCTGCTGGCTCTTTGGGCGGGGGACCCATCTCCAGCCGTATGGCTATTTTTGTGCCTGGCGCGGCGCCAAGTGGGAAAGGGTGGTGTCGAGGCTGAAGGCAGCAGGAAAGCCTGCAGCCCCCAGGTCTGTGGGTCTACGCAAGCGGTTCCCAAAGAGCTTTAGAACAAGGCATAGTTTTCCCTGCTGGTTCTTTGGGCGTGGGACCCATCTCCAGCCATAGGCTTTTTTGTGCCTGGCCCGGCGCCCAGAGGGAAATGGTGGTGTCGAGGCTGAAGGCAGCAGGAAAGCCTACAGCACCCAGGTCTCTGGGGCTACACAAGCGGTTCCCAAAGAGCTTTAGAACAAGGCATAGTTTTCCCTGCTGGCTCCTTGGGCGGGGGACCCATCTCCAGATATATGGCCATTTTTGTGCCTAGCGCGGCGCCCAGAGGGAAAGGGTGGTTTTGAGACTGAAGGCAGCAGGAAAGCCCGCAGCCCCCAGGTCTGTGGGGCTACGCAAGCGGTTCCCAAAGAGCTTTAGAACAAGGCATAGTTTTCCCTGCTGGCTCTTTGGGCGGGAACCTATCTCCAACCATATGGCCATTTTTGTGCCTGGCTCGGTGCCAAGTGGGAAAGGGTGGTGTCGAGGCTGAAGGCAGCAGTAAAGCCCGCAGCCCCTAGGTCTGTGGGTCTACGCAAGTGCTTCCAAAAGACCTTTAGAACAAGGCATAGTTTTGCCTGCTGGCTCTTTGGGCGGGGGACCCATCTCCAGCCGTATGGCTATTTTTGTGCCTGGCGCGGCGCCAAGTGGGAAAGGGTGGTGTCGAGGCTGAAGGCAGCAGGAAAGCCTGCAGCCCCCAGGTCTGTGGGGCTACGCAAGCGGTTCCCAAAGAGCTTTAGAACAAGGCATAGTTTTCCCTGCTGGCTCTTTGGGCGAGGGACCCATCTCCAGCCATAGGCCATTTTTGTGCCTGGCGCGGCGCCCAGAGGGAAAGGGTGGTTTTGAGGCTGAATGCAGCAGCAAAGCCTGCAGCCCCCAGGTCTGTGGGGCTACGCAGGCGGTTCCCAAATAGCCTTAGAAAAAGGGATAGTTTTCCCTGCTGGCTCTTTGGGCGGGAGACCCATCTCCAGCCGTATGGCCATTTTTGGGCCTAGCGCGGCGCCAAGCGGGAAAGGGTGGTGTCGAGGCTGAAGACAGCAGGAAAGACCGCAGCCCCCAGGTCTGTGCGACTACGCAAGCGGTTCCGAAATAGCTTTAGAACAAGGCATAGTTGTCCCTCCTGGCTCTTTGGGAGGGGGACCCATCTCCAGCCGTATGCCCATTTTTGTGCCTGGCGCGGCACCAAGTGCGAAAGGGTGGTTTTGAGGCTGAAGGCAGCACGAAAGCCCGCAGCACCCAGGCCTGTGGGGCCACGCAAACGGTTCCCAAAGAGCTTTAGAACAAGGCATAGTTTTCCCTGATGGCTCCTTGGGCGGGGGACCCATCTCCAGCCGTATGGCCATTTTTGTGCCTGGCGCGACGCCAAGTGGGAAAGGGTTTTGTCGAGGCTGAAGGCAGCAGGAAAGCCCGCAGCCCCCAGGTCTGTGTGTCTACGCAAGTGGTTCCCAAAGAACTTTAGAACAAGGCATAGTTTTCCCTGCTGGCTTTTTTGGGCGGGAGACCCATCTCCAGCCGTATGGCCATTTTTGTGCCTGGCCCGGCGCCCAGAGGGAAAGGGTGGTTTTGAGGCTGAAGGCAGCAGGAAAGCCCGCAGCCCCCAGGTCTGTGGGTCTACGCAAGCGGTGCCCAAAGAGCTTTAGAACAAGGCATAGTTTTGCCTGCTGGCTCTTTGGGCGTGGCACCCATCTCCAGCCGTATGGCCATTTTTGTGACTGGCGCGGCGCCAAGTGGGAAAGGGTGGTGTTGAGGCTGAAGGCAGCAGCAAAGCCTGCAGCCCCCAGGTCTGTGGGGCCACGCAAGCGGTTCCCAAAGAGCTTTAGAACAAGGCATAGTTTTCCCTGCTGGCTCTTCGGGCGGGGGACCCATCTCCAGCCGTATGGCCATTTTTGTGCCTGGCCCGGCGCCCAGAGGGAAAGGGTGGTGTCGAGGCTGAAGGCAGGAGGAAAGCCTACAGCCCCCAGGTCTGTGGGGCTACGCAAGTGGTTCCCAAAGAACTTTAGAACAAGGCATAGTTTTCCCTGCTGGCTCTTTGGGCGGGGGACCCATCTCCAGCCGTATGGCCATTTTTGTGCCTGGCCAGGCGCCCAGAGGGAAAGGGTGGTTTTGAGACTAAAGGCAGCAGGAAAGCCCGCAGCCCCCAGGTCTGTGGGGCTACGCAAGCGGTTCCCAAAGAGCTTTAGAGCAAGGCATAGTTTTCCCTGCTGGCTCTTTGGAGGGGAACCTATCTCCAACCATATGGGCATTTTTGTGCCTGGCGCGGCGCCAAGTGGGAAAGGGTGGTGTCGAGGCTGAAGGCAGCAGTAAAGCCCGCAGCCCCCAGGTCTGTGGGGCTACGCAAGTGCTTCCAAAAGTCCTTTAGAACAAGGCATAGTTTTGCCTGCTGGCTCTTTGGGCGGGGGACCCATCTCCAGCCGTATGGCTATTTTTGTGCCTGGCGCGGCGCCAAGTGGGAAAGGGTGGTGTCGAGGCTGAAGGCAGCAGGAAAGCCTGCAGCCCCCAGGTCTGTGGGTCTACGCAAGCGGTTCCCAAAGAGCTTTAGAACAAGGCATAGTTTTCCCTGCTGGCTCTTTGGGCGGGGGACCCATCTCCAGCCGTATGGCCATTTTTGTGCCTGGCCCGGCGCCCAGAGGGAAAGGGTGGTGTCGAGGCTGAAGGCAGCAGGAAAGCCTACAGCCCCCAGGTCTGTGGGGCTACGCAAGTGGTTCCCAAAGAACTTTAGAACAAGGCATAGTTTTCCCTGCTGGCTCTTTGGGCGGGGGACCCATCTCCAGCCGTATGGCCATTTTTGTGCCTGGCCCGGCGCCAAGTGGGAAAGGGTGGTTTTGAGACTGAAGGCAGCAGGAAAGCCCGCAGCCCCCAGGTCTGTGGGGCTACGCAAGCGGTTCCCAAAGAGCTTTAGAGCAAGGCATAGTTTTCCCTGCTGGCTCTTTGGGCGGGAACCTATCTCCAACCATATGGGCATTTTTGTGCCTGGCGCGGCGCCAAGTGGGAAAGGGTGGTGTCGAGGCTGAAGGCAGCAGTAAAGCCCGCAGCCCCTAGGTCTGTGGGGCTACGCAAGTGCTTCCAAAAGACCTTTAGAACAAGGCATAGTTTTGCCTGCTGGCTCCTTGGGCGGGGGACCCATCTCCAGCCGTATGGCTATTTTTGTGCCTGGCGCGGCGCCAAGTGGGAAAGGGTGGTGTCGAGGCTGAAGGCAGCAGGAAAGCCTGCAGCCCCCAGGTCTGTGGGGCTACGCAAGCGGTTCCCAAAGAGCTTTAGAACAAGGCATAGTTTTCCCTGCTGGCTCTTTGGGCGGGGGACCCATCTCCAGCCATAGGCCATTTTTGTGCCTGGCACGGCGCCCAGAGGGAAAGGGTGGTTTTGAGGCTGAAGGCAGCAGCAAAGCCTGCAGCCCCCAGGTCTGTGGGGCTACGCAGGCGGTTCCCAAATAGCCTTAGAACAAGGGATAGTTTTCCCTGCTGGCTCTTTGGGCGGGAGACCCATCTCCAGCCGTATGGCCATTTTTGGGCCTAGCGCGGCGCCAAGCGGGAAAGGGTGGTGTCGAAGCTGAAGGCAGCAGGAAAGACCGCAGCTCCCAGGTCTGTGCGACTACGCAAGCGGTTCCGAAATAGCTTTAGAACAAGGCATAGTTTTCCCTCCTGGCTCTTTGGGCGGGGGACCCATCTCCAGCCATATGGCCAGTTTTTGTGCCTGGCGCGGCGCCAAGTGCGAAAGGGTGG
Organism: Rissa tridactyla; assembly: GCF_028500815.1. Taxonomy (NCBI): domain Eukaryota; kingdom Metazoa; phylum Chordata; class Aves; order Charadriiformes; family Laridae; genus Rissa; species Rissa tridactyla. The sequence goes on from NW_026529426.1 coordinate 179,014, forward strand.
TTTTGAGGCTGAAGGCAGCACGAAAGCCCGCAGCCCCCAGGCCTGTGGGGCCACGCAAACGGTTCCCAAAGAGCTTTAGAACAAGGCATAGTTTTCCCTGATGGCTCCTTGGGCGGGGGACCCATCTCCAGCCGTATGGCCATTTTTGTGCCTGGCGCGGCGCCAAGTGGGAAAGGGTTTTGTCGAGGCTGAAGGCAGCAGGAAAGCCCGCAGTCCCCAGGTCTGTGCGTCTACGCAAGTGGTTCCCAAAGAACTTTAGAACAAGGCATAGTTTTCCCTGCTGGCTCTTTGGGCGGGAGACCCATCTCCAGCCGTATGGCCATTTTTGTGCCTGGCGCGGCGCCCAGAGGGAAAGGGTGGTTTTGAGGCTGAAGGCAGCAGGAAAGCCCGCAGCCCCCACGTCTGTGGGTGTACGCAAGCGGTGCCCAAAGAGCTTTAGAACAAGGCATAGTTTTCCCTGCTGGCTCTTTGGGCGGGGGACCCATCTCCAGCCGTATGGCCATTTTTGTGACTGGCGCGGCGCCAAGTGGGAAAGGGTGGTGTCGAGGCTGAAGGCAGCAGTAAAGCCCGCAGCCCCCAGGTCTGTGGGGCTACGCAAGCGGTTCCCAAAGACCTTTAGAACAAGGCATAGTTTTCCCTGATGGCTCCTTGGGCGGGGGACCCATCTCCAGCCGTATGGCCAGTTTTGTGCCTGGCGCGACGCCAAGTGGGAAAGGGTTTTGTCGAGGCTGAAGGCAGCAGGAAAGCCCGCAGCCCCCAGGTCTGTGTGTCTACGCAAGTGGTTCCCAAAGACCTTTAGAACAAGGCATAGTTTTCCCTGCTGCCTCCTTGGGCGGGGACCCATCTCCAGCCATATGGCCATTTTTGTGCCTAGCGCGGCGCCCAGTGGGAAAGGGTGGATTTGAGGCTGAAAGCAGCAGGAAGGCCCGCAGCCCCCAGGTCTCTGGGGCTACGCAAGCGGTTCCCAAAGAGCTTTAGAACAAGGCATAGTTTTCCCTGCTGGCTCTTTGGGTGGGGGAATCATCTCCAGGCATATGGCCATTTTTGTGCCTGGCACGGCGCCCAGAGGGAAAGGGTGGTTTTGAGGCTGAAGGCAGCAGGAAAGCCCGCAGCCCCAGGTCTGTGGGGCTACGCAAGCGGTTCCCAAAGAGCTTTAGAACAAGGCACAGTTTTCCCTGCTGGCTCTTTGGGCAGGAAACTATCTCCAGCCGTATGGCCATTTTTGTGCCTGGCACGGGGCCAAGTGGGAAAGGGTGGTGTCGAGGCTGAAGGCAGCAGTAAAGCCCGCAGCCCCTAGGTCTGTGGGGCTACGCAAGTGCTTCCAAAAGACCTTTAGAACAAGGCATAGTTTTGCCTGCTGGCTCTTTGGGCGGGGGACCCATCTCCAGCCGTATGACCATTTTTGTGCCTGGCGCGGCGCCAAGTGGGAAAGGGTGGTGTCGAGGCTGAAGGCAGCAGGAAAGCCTGCAGCCCCCAGGTCTGTGGGTCTACGCAAGCGGTTCCCAAAGAGCTTTAGAACAAGGCATAGTTTTTCCTGCTGGCTCTTTGGGCGGGGGACCCATCTCTAGCCATAGGCCATTTTTGTGCCTGGCACGGTGCCAAGTGGGAAAGGGTGGTGTCGAGGCTGAAGGCAGCAGGAAGGCCCGCAGCCCCCCCGTCTGTGGGGCTACGGAAGCGTTTTCCAAAGAGCTTTAGAACAAGGCATAGTTTTGCCTGCTGGCTCTTTGGGCGGGGGACCCATCTCCAGCCGTATGGCCATTTTTGTGCCTGGCGCGGCGCCAAGTGGGAAAGGGTGGTGTCGAGGCTGAAGGCAGCAGGAAAGCCTAACGCCCCCAGGTCTGTGGGTCTACGCAAGCGGTTCCCAAAGAGCTTTAGAACAAGGCATAGTTTTCCCTGCTGGCTCTTTGGGCGGGGGACCCATCTCCAGCCGTATGGCCATTTTTCTGCCTGGCCCGGTGCCCAGAGGGAAAGGGTGGTTTTGAGACTGAAGGCAGCAGGAAAGCCCGCAGCCCCCAGGTCTGTGGGGCTACGCAAGCGGTTCCCAAAGAGCTTTAGAACAAGGCATAGTTTTCCCTGCTGGCTCTTTGGGCGGGAACCTATCTCCAACCATATGGCCATTTTTGTGCCTGGTGCGGTGCCAAGTGGGAAAGGGTGGTGTCGAGGCTGAAGGCAGCAGTAAAGCCCGCAGCCCCTAGGTCTGTGGGGCTACGCAAGTGCTTCCAAAAGACCTTTAGAACAAGGCATAGTTTTCCCTGCTGGCTCTTTGGGCGGGGGACCCATCTCCAGCCATAGGCCATTTTTGTGCCTGGCACGGCGCCCAGAGGGAAAGGGTGGTGTTGAGGCTGAAGGCAGCAGCAAAGCCTGCAGCCCCCAAGTCTGTGGGGCTACGCAGGCGGTTCCCAAAGAGCCTTAGAACAAGGGATAGTTTTCCCTGCTGGCTCTTTGGGCGGGAGACCCATCTCCAGCCGTATGACCATTTTTGGGCCTAGCGCGGCGCCAAGCGGGAAAGGGTGGTGTCGAGGCTGAAGGCAGCAGGAAAGACCGCAGCCCCCAGGTCTGTGCGACTACGCAAGCGGTTCCCAAAGAGCTTTAGAACAAGGCATAGTTTTCCCTGCTGGCTCTTTGGGCGGGGGACCCATCTCCAGCCGTATGGCCATTTTTGTGCCTGGCGCGGTGCCAAGTGGGAAAGGGTGGTTTTGAGGCTGAAGGCAGCAGGAAAGCCTGCAGCCCCCAGGTCTGTGGGACAACGCAAGTGGTTCCCAAAGAGCTTTAGAACAAGGCATAGTTTTCCCTGATGGCTCCTTGGGTGGGGGACCCATCTCCAGCCGTATGGCCATTTTTGTGCCTGGCGCGGCGCCAAGTGGGAAAGGGTTTTGTAGACGCTGAAGGCAGAAGGACGGCCTGCAGCCCCCAGGTCTGTGGGGCTACGGAAGCGGTTTCTAAAGAGCTTTAGAACAAGGCATAGTTTTCCCTGCTGGCTCTTTGGACGGGGGACGCATCTCCAGCCGTATGGCCATTTTTGTGCCTGGCGCAGTGCCAAGTGCGAAAGGGTGGTTTTGAGACTGAAGGCAGCAGGAAGGCATGCAGCCCCCAGGTCTGTGGGGCTACGCAAGCGGTTCCCAAAGAGCTTTAGAACAAGGCATAGTTTTCCCTGCTGGCTCTTTGGGCGGGGGACCCATCTCCAGCCATAGGCCATATCTGTGCCTGGCGCGGCGCCAAGTGGAAAGGGTGGTTTTGAGGCTGAAGGCAGCAGGAAAGCCTGCAACCCCCAGGTCTGTGGGGCTACGCAAGCGGTTCCCAAAGAGCTTTAGAACAAGGCATAGTTTTCCCTGCTGGCTCTTTGGGAGGGGGACCCATCTCCAGCCGTATGGCCTTTTTTGTGCCTGGCCCGGCGCCCAGAGGGAAAGGGTGGTGTCGAGGCTGAAGGCAGCAGTAAACCCTACAGCACCCAGGTCTCTGGGGCTACGCAAGTGGTTCCAAAGAGCTTTAGAACAAGGCATAGTTTTCCCTGCTGGCTCTTTGGGCGGGGGACCCATGTCCAGCCGTATGGCCATTTTTGTGACTGGCACCGCGCCAAGTGGGAAAGGGTGGTTTTGAGACTGAAGGCAGCAGGAAAGCCTACAGCACCCAGGTCTGTGGGGCTACGCAAGCGGTTCCCAAAGAGCTTTAGAACAAGGCATAGTTTTCCCTGCTGGCTCTTTGGGCGTGGCACCCATCTCCAGCCGTATGGCCATTTTTGTGCCTGGCCCGGCGCCCAGAGGGAAAGGGTGGTGTCGAGGCTGAAGGCAGCAGGAAAGCCTACAGCCCCCAGGTCTGTGGGGCTACGCAAGTGGTTCCCAAAGAACTTTAGAACAAGGCATAGTTTTGCCTGCTGGCTTTTTGGGCGGGGGACCCATCTCCAGCCGTATGGCCATTTTTGTGCCTGGCGCGGTGCCAAGTGGGAAAGGGTGGTGTCGAGGCTGAAGGCAGCAGTAAAGCCCGCAGCCCCCAGGTCTGTGTGTCTACGCAAGTGGTTCCCAAAGACCTTTAGAACAAGGCATAGTTTTCCCTGCTGGCTCTTTGGGCGGGGGAATCATCTCCAGGCATATGGCCATTTTTGTGCCTGGCACGGCGCCCAGAGGGAAAGGGTGGTTTTGAGGCTGAAGGCAGCAGGAAAGCCCGCAGCCCCAGGTCTGTGGGGCTACGCAAGCGGTTCCCAAAGAGCTTTAGAACAAGGCACAGTTTTCCCTGCTGGCTCTTTGGGCAGGAAACTATCTCCAGCCGTATGGCCATTTTTGTGCCTGGCACGGGGCCAAGTGGGAAAGGGTGGTGTCGAGGCTGAAGGCAGCAGTAAAGCCCGCAGCCCCTAGGTCTGTGGGGCTACGCAAGTGCTTCCAAAAGACCTTTAGAACAAGGCATAGTTTTGCCTGCTGGCTCTTTGGGCGGGGGACCCATCTCCAGCCGTATGACCATTTTTGTGCCTGGCGCGGCGCCAAGTGGGAAAGGGTGGTGTCGAGGCTGAAGGCAGCAGGAAAGCCTGCAGCCCCCAGGTCTGTGGGTCTACGCAAGCGGTTCCCAAAGAGCTTTAGAACAAGGCATAGTTTTCCCTGCTGGCTCTTTGGGCGGGGGACCCATCTCTAGCCATAGGCCATTTTTGTGCCTGGCACGGTGCCAAGTGGGAAAGGGTGGTGTCGAGGCTGAAGGCAGCAGGAAGGCCCGCAGCCCCCCCGTCTGTGGGGCTACGGAAGCGTTTTCCAAAGAGCTTTAGAACAAGGCATAGTTTTGCCTGCTGTCTCTTTGGGCGGGGGACCCATCTCCAGCCGTATGGCCATTTTTGTGCCTGGCGCGGCGCCAAGTGGGAAAGGGTGGTGTCGAGGCTGAAGGCAGCAGGAAAGCCTAACGCCCCCAGGTCTGTGGGTCTACGCAAGCGGTTCCCAAAGAGCTTTAGAACAAGGCATAGTTTTCCCTGCTGGCTCTTTGGGCGGGGGACCCATCTCCAGCCGTATGGCCATTTTTCTGCCTGGCCCGGTGCCCAGAGGGAAAGGGTGGTTTTGAGACTGAAGGCAGCAGGAAAGCCCGCAGCCCCCAGGTCTGTGGGGCTACGCAAGCGGTTCCCAAAGAGCTTTAGAACAAGGCATAGTTTTCCCTGCTGGCTCTTTGGGCGGGAACCTATCTCCAACCATATGGCCATTTTTGTGCCTGGTGCGGTGCCAAGTGGGAAAGGGTGGTGTCGAGGCTGAAGGCAGCAGTAAAGCCCGCAGCCCCTAGGTCTGTGGGGCTACGCAAGTGCTTCCAAAAGACCTTTAGAACAAGGCATAGTTTTCCCTGCTGGCTCTTTGGGCGGGGGACCCATCTCCAGCCATAGGCCATTTTTGTGCCTGGCACGGCGCCCAGAGGGAAAGGGTGGTGTTGAGGCTGAAGGCAGCAGCAAAGCCTGCAGCCCCCAGGTCTGTGGGGCTACGCAGGCGGTTCCCAAAGAGCCTTAGAACAAGGGATAGTTTTCCCTGCTGGCTCTTTGGGCGGGGGACCCATGTCCAGCCGTATGGCCATTTTTGTGACTGGCACCGCGCCAAGTGGGAAAGGGTGGTTTTGAGACTGAAGGCAGCAGGAAAGCCTACAGCACCCAGGTCTGTGGGGCTACGCAAGCGGTTCCCAAATAGCTTTAGAACAAGGCATAGTTTTCCCTGCTGGCTCTTTGGGCGTGGCACCCATCTCCAGCCGTATGGCCATTTTTGTGCCTGGCCCGGCGCCCAGAGGGAAAGGGTGGTGTCGAGGCTGAAGGCAGCAGGAAAGCCTACAGCCCCCAGGTCTGTGGGGCTACGCAAGTGGTTCCCAAAGAACTTTAGAACAAGGCATAGTTTTGCCTGCTGGCTTTTTGGGCGGGGGACCCATCTCCAGCCGTATGGCCATTTTTGTGCCTGGCGCGGTGCCAAGTGAGAAAGGGTGGTGTCGAGGCTGAAGGCAGCAGTAAAGCCCGCAGCCCCCAGGTCTGTGGGGCTACGCAAGCGGTTCCCAAAGAGCTTTAGAACAAGGCACAGTTTTCCCTGCTGGCTCTTTGGGCGGGAACCGATCTCCAACCATATGGCCATTTTTGTGCCTGGCGCGGTGCCAAGTGGAAAGGGTGGTGTCGAGGCTGAAGGCAGCAGTAAACCCCGCAGCCCCTAGGTCTGTGGGGCTACGCAAGTGCTTCCAAAAGACCTTTAGAACAAGGTACACTTTTCCCTGCTGGCTCTTTGGGCGGGGGACCCATCTCCAGCCGTATGGCCATTTTTGTGCCTGGCGCGGCGCCAAGTGGGAAAGGGTGGTGTTGAGGCTGAAGGCAGCAGGAAAGCCTGCAGCCCCCAGGTCTGTGGGTCTACGCAAGCGGTTCCCAAAGAGCTTTAGAACAGGCATAGTTTTCCCTGCTGGCTCTTTGGTCGGGGGACCCATCTCCAGCCATAGGCCATTTTTGTGCCTGGCACGGCTCCCAGAGGGAAAGGGTGGTTTTGAGGCTGAAGGCAGCAGGAAAGCCCGCAGCCCCCAGGTCTGTGGGGCTACGCAAGCGGTTCCCAAAGAGCTTTAGAACAAGGCATAGTTTTCCCTGCTGGCTCTTTGGGCGGGGGACCCACCTCCAGCCGTATGGCCATTTTTGTGCCTGGCGCGGCGCCAAGTGGGAAAGGGTGGTGTCGAGGCTGAAGGCAGCAGGAAGACCCGCAGCCCCCAGGTCTGTGGGGCTACGCAAGCGGTTCCCAAATAGCCTTAGAACAAGGGATAATTTTCCCTGCTGGCTCTTTGGGCGGGGGACCCATCTCCAGCCGTATGGCCATTTTTGTGCCTGGCGCGGCGCCAAGTGGGAAAGGGTGGTGTTGAGGCTGAAGGCAGCAGGAAAGCCTGCAGCCCCCAGGTCTGTGGGGCCACGCAAGCGGTTCCCAAAGAGCTTTAGAACAAGGCATAGTTTTCCCTGCTGGCTCTTCGGGCGGGGGACCCATCTCCAGCCATATGGCCATTTTTGTGCCTGGCGCGGCGCCAAGTAGGAAAGGGTTTTGTCGAGGCTGAAGGCAGCAGGAAAGCCCGCAGCCCCCAGGTCTGTGGGTCTACGCAAGTGGTTCCCAAAGAACTTTAGAACAAGGCATAGTTTTCCCTGCTGGCTCTTTGGGTGGGAGACCCATCTCCAGCCGTATGGCCATTTTTGTGCCTGTCGCGGCGCCAAGTGGGAAAGGGTGGTTTTGAGGCTGAAGGCAGCAGGAAAGCCCGCAGCCCCCAGGTCTGTGGGTGTATGCAAGCGGTGCCCAAAGAGCTTTAGAACAAGGCACAGCTTTACCTGCTGGCTCTTTGGGCGGGAACCTATCTCCAGCCGTATGGCCATTTTTGTGCCTGGTGTGGCGCCAAGTGGGAAAGGGTGGTTTTGAGGCTGAAGGCAGCAGGAAAGCCCGCAGCCCCCAGGTCTGTGGGTCTACGCAAGCGGTTCCCAAAGAGCTTTAGAACAAGGCATAGTTTTCCCTGCTGGCTCCTTGGGCGGGGGACCCATCTCCAGCCATATGGCCATTTTTGTGCCTGGCGCGGCGCCCAGAGGGAAAGGGTGGTTTTGAGACTGAAGGCAGCAGGAAAGCCCGCAGCCCCCAGGTCTGTGGGTGTATGCAAGCGGTTCCCAAAGAGCTTTAGAACAAGGCACAGCTTTACCTGCTGGCTCTTTGGGCGGGAACCTATCTCCAGCCGTATGGCCATTTTTGTGCCTGGCACGGTGCCAAGTGGGAAAGGGTGGTGTCGAGGCTGAAGGCAGCAGGAAGGCCCGCAGCCCCTAGGTCTGTGGGGCTACGCAAGTGCTTCCAAAAGACCTTTAGAACAAGGTACAGTTTTCCCTGCTGGCTCCTTGGGCGGGGGACCCATCTCCAGCCATATGGCCATTTTTGTGCCTGGCGCGGCGCCCAGAGGGAAAGGGTGGTTTTGAGACTGAAGGCAGCAGGAAAGCCCGTAGCCCCCAGGTCTGTGGGGCTACGCAAGCGGTTCCCAAAGAGCTTTAGAACAAGGCATAGTTTTCCCTGCTGGCTCTTTGGGCGGGGGACCCATCTCTAGCCATAGGCCATTTTTGTGCCTGGCACGGTGCCAAGTGGGAAAGGGTGGTGTCGAGGCTGAAGGCAGCAGGAAGGCCCGCAGCCCCCCCGTCTGTGGGGCTACGGAAGCGTTTTCCAAAGAGTTTTAGAACAAGGCATAGTTTTCCCTGCTGGCTCTTTGGGCGGGGGACCATCTCCAGCCGTATGGCCATTTTTGTGACTGGCGCGGCGCCAAGTGGGAAAGGGTGGTGTCGAGGCTGAAGGCAGCAGGAAAGCCTACAGCCCCCAGGTCTGTGGGGCTACGCAAGTGGTTCCCAAAGAATTTTAGAACAAGGTATAGTTTTCCCTGCTGGCTCTTTGGGCGGGGGACCCATCTCCAGCCGTATGGCCATTTTTGTGCCTGGCCTGGCGCCCAGAGGGAAAGGGTGGTTTTGAGACTGAAGGCAGCAGGAAAGCCTGCAGCCCCCAGGTCTGTGGGGCTACGCAAGCGGTTCCCAAAGAGCTTTAGAACAAGGCATAGTTTTCCCTGCTGGCTCTTTGGGCGGGAACCTATCTCCAACCATATGGCCATTTTTGTGCCTGGCTCGGTGCCAAGTGGGAAAGGGTGGTGTCGAGGCTGAAGGCAGCAGTAAAGCCCGCAGCCCCTAGGTCTGTGGGTCTACGCAAGTGCTTCCAAAAGACCTTTAGAACAAGGCATAGTTTTGCCTGCTGGCTCTTTGGGCGGGGGACCCATCTCCAGCCGTATGGCTATTTTTGTGCCTGGCGCGGCGCCAAGTGGGAAAGGGTGGTGTCGAGGCTGAAGGCAGCAGGAAAGCCTGCAGCCCCCAGGTCTGTGGGTCTACGCAGGCGGTTCCCAAATAGCCTTAGAACAAGGGATAGTTTTCCCTGCTGGCTCTTTGGGCGGGAGACCCATCTCCAGCCGTATGGCCATTTTTGGGCCTAGCGCGGCGCCAAGCGGGAAAGGGTGGTGTCGAGGCTGAAGGCAGCAGGAAAGACCGCAGCCCCCAGGTCTGTGCGACTACGCAAGCTGTTCCGAAATAGCTTTAGAACAAGGCATAGTTTTCCCTCCTGGCTCTTTGGGCGGGGGACCCATCTCCAGCCGTATGCCCATTTTTGTGCCTGGCGCGGCGCCAAGTGGGAAAGGGTGGTTTTGAGGCTGAAGGCAGCACGAAAGCCCGCAGCACCCAGGCCTGTGGGGCCACGCAAACGGTTCCCAAAGAGCTTTAGAACAAGGCATAGTTTTCCCTGATGGCTCCTGGGCGGGGGACCCATCTCCAGCCGTATGGCCATTTTTGTGCCTGGCGCGGCGCCCAGAGGGAAAGGGTGGTTTTGAGACTGAAGGCAGCAGGAAAGCCCGCAGCCCCCAGGTCTGTGGGGCTACGCAAGCGGTTCCCAAAAAGCTTTAGAACAAGGCATAGTTTTCCCTGCTGGCTCTTTGGGCGGGGGACCCATCTCTAGCCATAGGCCATTTTTGTGCCTGGCACGGCGCCAAGTGGGAAAGGGTGGTTTTGAGGCTGAAGGCAGCAGGAAAGCCTGCAGCCCCCAGGTCTGTGGGGCTACGCAAGCGTTTTCCAAAGAGCTTTAGAACAAGGCATAGTTTTCCCTCCTGGCTCTTTGGGCGGGGGACCCATCTCCAGCCGTATGGCCATTTTTGTGCCTGGCGCGGCGCCAAGTGGGAAAGGGTGGTGTCGAGGCTGAAGGCAGCAGGAAAGCCTACATCATCCAGGTCTGTGGGTCTACGCAAGTGGTTCCCAAAGAGCTTTAGAACAAGGCATAGTTTTCCCTGCTGGCTCTTTGGGCGGGGGACCCATCTCCAGCCGTATGGCCATTTTTGTGCCTGGCCCGGCGCCCAGAGGGAAAGGGTGGTGTCGAGGCTGAAGGCAGCAGGAAAGACCGCAGCCCCCAGGTCTGTGGGGCTACGCAAGCGGTTCCCAAAGAGCTTTAGAACAAGGCACAGTTTTCCCTGCTGGCTCTTTGGGCGGGAGACCCATCTCCAGCCGTATGGCCATTTTTGTGCCTGGCGCGGCGCCAAGTGGAAAGGGTGGTGTCGAGGCTGAAGGCAGCAGGAAAGCCTGCAGCCCCCAGGTCTGTGGGTCTACGGAAGCAGTTCCCAAAGAGCTTTAGAACAAGGCATAGTTTTCCCTGCTGGTTCTTTGGGCGTGGGACCCATTCCAGCCATAGGCTTTTTTGTGCCTGGCCCGGCGCCCTGAGGGAAATGGTGGTGTCGAGGCTGAAGGCAGCAGGAAAGCCTACAGCCCCCAGGTCTGTGGGGCTACGCAAGCGGTTCCCAAAGAGCTTTAGAACAAGGCATAGTTTTCCCTGCTGTCTCTATGGTCGTGGCACCCCTCTACAGCCAAATGGCCATTTTTGTGTCTGGCACGGTGCCAAGTGGGAAAGGGTGGTTTGGAGGCTGAAGGCAGCAGGAAAGCCCGCAGCTCCCAGGTCTCTGGGACTACGCAAGCGGTTCCCAAAGAGCTTTAGAACAAGGCATAGTTTTCCCTGCTGGCTCTTTGGGCGGGGGACCCATCTCCAGATATATGGCCATTTTTGTGCCTAGCGCGGCGCCAAGTGGGAAAGGGTGGTTTTGAGGCTGAAGGCAGCAGGAAGGCCCGCAGCCCCCAGGTCTGTGGGGCTACGCAAGCGTTTTCCAAAGAGCTTTAGAACAAGGCATAGTTTTCCCTGCTGGCTCTTTGGGCGGGGGACCCATGTCCAGCCGTATGGCCATTTTTGTGACTGGCACCGCGCCAAGTGGGAAAGGGTGGTTTTGAGACTGAAGGCAGCAGGAAAGCCTACAGCACCCAGGTCTGTGGGGCTACGCAAGCGGTTCCCAAAGAGCTTTAGAACAAGGCATAGTTTTCCCTGCTGGCTCTTTGGGCGTGGCACCCATCTCCAGCCGTATGGCCATTTTTGTGCCTGGCCCGGCGCCCAGAGCAAAAGGGTGGTGTCGAGGCTGAAGGCAGCAGGAAAGCCTACAGCCCCCAGGTCTGTGGGGCTACGCAAGCGGTTCCCAAAGAACTTTAGAACAAGGCATAGTTTTGCCTGCTGGCTCTTTGGGCGGGTGACCCATCTCCAGCCGTATGGCCATTTTTGTGCCTGGCGCGGTGCCAAGTGGGAAAGGGTGGTGTCGAGGCTGAAGGCAGCAGTAAAGCCCGCAGCCCCCAGGTCTGTGGGGCTACGCAAGTGGTTCCCAAAGAGCTTTAGAACAAGGCACAGTTTTCCCTGCTGGCTCTTTGGGCGGGAACCTATCTCCAACCATATGGCCATTTTTGTGCCTGGCGCGGTGCCAAGTGGAAAGGGTGGTGTCGAGGCTGAAGGCAGCAGTAAACCCCGCAGCCCCTAGGTCTGTGGGGCTACGCAAGTGCTTCCGAAAGACCTTTAGAACAAGGTACACTTTTCCCTGCTGGCTCTTTGGGCGGGAGACCCATCTCCAGCCTTATGGCCATTTTTGTGCCTGGCGCGGCGCCAAGTGGGAAAGGGTGGTGTCGAGGCTGAAGGCAGCAGCAAAGCCTGCAGCCCCCAGGTCTGTGGGTCTACGCAAGCGGTTCCCAAAGAGCTTTAGAACAAGGCATAGTTTTCCCTGCTGGCTCTTTGGTCGGGGGACCCATCTCCAGCCATAGGCCATTTTTGTGCCTGGTGTGGCGCCAAGTGGGAAAGGGTGGTGTCGAGGCTGAAGGCAGCAGGAAAGACCGCAGCCCCCAGGTCTGTGGGGCTACGCAAGCGGTTCCCAAAGAGCTTTAGAACAAGGCATAGTTTTCCCTGCTGGCTCTTTGGGCGGGGGACCCACCTCCAGCCGTATGGCCATTTTTGTGCCTGGCGCGGCGCCAAGTCGGAAAGGGTGATGTCGAGGCTGAAGGCAGCAGGAAGACCCGCAGCCCCCAGGTCTGTGGGGCTACGCAAGCGGTTCCCAAATAGCCTTAGAAGAAGGGATAATTTTCCCTGCTGGCTCTTTGGGCGGGGGACCCATCTCCAGCCGTATGGCCATTTTTGTGCCTGGCGCGGCGCCAAGTGGGAAAGGGTGGTGTTGAGGCTGAAGGCAGCAGCAAAGCCTGCAGCCCCCAGGTCTGTGGGGCCACGCAAGCGGTTCCCAAAGAGCTTTAGAACAAGGCATAGTTTTCCCTGCTGGCTCTTCGGGCGGGGGACCCATCTCCAGCCATATGGCCATCTTTGTGCCTGGCGCGGAGCCAAGTGGGAAAGGGTTTTGTCGAGGCTGAAGGCAGCAGGAAAGCCCGCAGCCCCCAGGTCTGTGTGTGTATGCAAGCGGTGCCCAAAGAGCTTTAGAACAAGGCAAAGCTTTACCTGCTGGCTCTTTGGGCGGGAACCTATCTCCAGCCGTATGGCCATTTTTGTGCCTGGTGTGGCGCCAAGTGGGAAAGGGTGGTTTTGAGGCTGAAGGCAGCAGGAAAGCCCGCAGCCCCCAGGTCTGTGGGGCTACGCAAGCGGTTCCCAAAGAGCTTTAGAACAAGGCATAGTTTTCCCTGCTGGCTCTTTGGGCGGGGGACCCATCTCTAGCCATAGGCCATTTTTGTGCCTGGCACGGCGCCAAGTGGGAAAGGGTGGTGTCGAGGCTGAAGGCAGCAGGAAGGCCCGCAGCCCCCAGGTCTGTGGGGCTACGGAAGCGGTTCCCAAAGAGCTTTAGAACAAGGCACAGTTTTCCCTGCTGGCTCTTTGGGCGGGAACCTATCTCCAACCATATGGCCATTTTTGTGCCTGGCGCGGTGCCAAGTGGAAAGGGTGGTGTCGAGGCTGAAGGCAGCAGGAAAGCCTACAGCCCCCAGGTCTGTGGGGCTACGCAAGTGGTTCCCAAAGAACTTTAGAACAAGGCATAGTTTTGCCTGCTGGCTCTTTGGGCGAGGGACCCATCTCCAGCCATAGGCCATTTTTGTGCCTGGCACGGCGCCAAGTGGGAAAGGGTGGTTTTGAGGCTGAATGCAGCAGCAAAGCCTGCAGCACCCAGGCCTGTGGGGCCACGCAAACGGTTCCCAAAGAGCTTTAGAACAAGGCATAGTTTTCCCTGATGGCTCCTTGGGCGGGGGACCCATCTCCAGCCGTATGGCCATTTTTGTGCCTGGCGCGGCGCCAAGTGGGAAAGGGTTTTGTCGAAGCTGAAGGCAGCAGGAAAGCCCGCAGCCCCCAGGTCTGTGGGGCTACGCAAGTGGTTCCCAAAGAACTTTAGAACAAGGCATAGTTTTCCCTGCTGGCTTTTTTGGGCGGGAGACCCATCTCCAGCCGTATGGCCATTTTTGTGCCTGGCACGGCGCCCAGAGGGAAAGGGTGGTTTTGAGGCTGAAGGCAGCAGGAAAGCCCGCAGCCCCCAGGTCTGTGGGTGTACGCAAGCGGTGCCCAAAGAGCTTTAGAACAAGGCATAGTTTTCCCTGCTGGCTCTTTGGGCGGGGGACCCATCTCCAGCCGTATGGCCATTTTTGTGACTGGCGCGGCGCCAAGTGGGAAAGGGTGGTGTCGAGGCTGAAGGCAGCAGGAAAGCCTGCAGCCCCCAGGTCTGTGGGGCTACGCAAGCGGTTCCCAAAGAGCTTTAGAACAAGGCATAGTTTTCCCTGCTGGCTCTTTGGGCGGGGGACCCATCTCCAGCCGTATGGCCATTTTTGTGCCTGGCCCGGCGCCCAGAGGGAAAGGGTGGTGTCGAGGCTGAAGGCAGCAGCAAAGCCTGCAGCCCCCAGGTCTGTGGGGCTACGCAAGTGGTTCCCAAAGAACTTTAGAACAAGGCATAGTTTTCCCTGCTGGCTCTTTGGGCGGGGGACCCATCTCCAGCCGTATGGCCATTTTTGTGCCTGGCCCGGCGCCCAGAGGGAAAGGGTGGTTTTGAGACTAAAGGCAGCAGGAAAGACCGCAGCCCCCAGGTCTGTGGGGCTACGCAAGCGGTTCCCAAAGAGCTTTAGAGCAAGGCATAGTTTTCCCTGCTGGCTCTTTGGAGGGGAACCTATCTCCAACCATATGGGCATTTTTGTGCCTGGCGCGGCGCCAAGTGGGAAAGGGTGGTGTCGAGGCTGAAGGCAGCAGTAAAGCCCGCAGCCCCTAGGTCTGTGGGGCTACGCAAGTGCTTCCAAAAGACCTTTAGAACAAGGCATAGTTTTCCCTGCTGGCTCTTTGGGCGGGGGACCCATCTCTAGCCATAGGCCATTTTTGTGCCTGGCACGGTGCCAAGTGGGAAAGGGTGGTGTCGAGGCTGAAGGCAGCAGGAAGGCCCGCAGCCCCCCCGTCTGTGGGGCTACGGAAGCGTTTTCCAAAGAGTTTTAGAACAAGGCATAGTTTTCCCTGCTGGCTCTTTGGGCGGGGGACCATCTCCAGCCGTATGGCCTTTTTTGTGCCTGGCCCGGCGCCCAGAGGGAAAGGGTGGTGTCGAGGCTGAAGGCAGCAGGAAAGCCTACAGCCCCCAGGTCTGTGGGGCTACGCAAGTGGTTCCCAAAGAACTTTAGAACAAGGTATAGTTTTCCCTGCTGGCTCTTTGGGCGGGGGACCCATCTCCAGCCGTATGGCCATTTTTGGGCCTAGCGCGGCGCCAAGCGGGAAAGGGTGGTGTCGAGGCTGAAGGCAGCAGGAAAGACCGCAGCCCCCAGGTCTGTGCGACTACGCAAGCGGTTCCGAAATAGCTTTAGAACAAGGCATAGTTTTCCCTCCTGGCTCTTTGGGCGGGGGACCCATTTCCAGCCGTTGGCCCATTTTTGTGCCTGGCGCGGCGCCAAGTGCGAAAGGGTGGTTTTGAGGCTGAAGGCAGCACGAAAGCCCGCAGCACCCAGGCCTGTGGGGCTACGCAAGCGGTTCCCAAAGAGCTTTAGAACAAGGCATAGTTTTCCCTGATGGCTCCTTGGGCGGGGGACCCATCTCCAGCCGTATGGCCATTTTTGTGCCTGGCGCGGCGCCAAGTGGGAAAGGGTTTTGTCGAGGCTGAAGGCAGCAGGAAAGCCCGCAGCCCCCAGGTCTGTGTGTCTACGCAAGTGGTTCCCAAAGAACTTTAGAACAAGGCATAGTTTTCCCTGCTGGCTTTTTTGGGCGGGAGACCCATCTCCAGCCGTATGGCCATTTTTGTGCCTGGCGCGGCGCCCAGAGGGAAAGGGTGGTTTTGAGGCTGAAGGCAGCAGGAAAGCCCGCAGCCCCCAGGTCTGTGGGACAACGCAAGCGGTGCCCAAAGAGCTTTAGAACAAGGCATAGTTTTCCCTGCTGGCTCTTTGGGCGGGGGACCCATCTCCAGCCGTATGGCCATTTTTGTGACTGGCGCGGCGCCAAGTGGGAAAGGGTGGTGTCGAGGCTGAAGGCAGCAGGAAAGCCTGCAGCCCCCAGGTCTGTGGGGCTACGCAAGCGGTTCCCAAAGAGCTTTAGAACAAGGCATAGTTTTCCCTGCTGGCTCTTTGGGCGGGGGACCCATCTCCAGCCATAGGCCATTTTTGTGCCTGGCACGGCGCCCAGAGGGAAAGGGTGGTGTTGAGGCTGAAGGCAGCAGCAAAGCCTGCAGCCCCCAGGTCTGTGGGGCTACGCAGGCGGTTCCCAAAGAGCCTTAGAACAAGGGATAGTTTTCCCTGCTGGCTCTTTTGGCGGGAGACCCATCTCCAGCCGTATGGCCATTTTTGGGCCTAGCGCGGCGTCAAGCGGGAAAGGGTGGTGTCGAAGCTGAAGGCAGCAGGAAAGACAGCAGCCCCCAGGCCTGTGGGGCTACGCAAGCAGTTCCCAAAGAGCTTTAGAACAAGGCATAGTTTTCCCTGATGGCTCCTTGGGCGGGGGACCCATCTCCAGCCATAGGCCATTTTTGTGCCTGGCGCGGCGCCAAGTGGGAAAGGGTTTTGTCGAGGCTGAAGGCAGCAGGAAAGCCCGCAGCCCCCAGGTCTGTGGGTCTACGCAAGTGGTTCCCAAAGAACTTTAGAACAAGGCATAGTTTTCCCTGCTGGCTCTTTGGGCGGGAGACCCATCTCCAGCCGTATGGCCATTTTTGTGCCTGGCCCGGCGCCCAGAGGGAAAGGGTGGTTTTGAGACTGAAGGCAGCAGGAAAGTCCGCAGCCCCCAGGTCTGTGGGGCTACGCAAGCGGTTCCCAAAGAGCTTTAGAACAAGGCATAGTTTTCCCTGCTGGCTCTATGGTCGTGGCACCCCTCTACAGCCGTATGGCCATTTTTGTGTCTGGCACGGTGCCAAGTGGGAAAGGGTGGTTTGGAGGCTGAAGGCAGCAGGAAAGCCCGCAGCTCCCAGGTCTCTGGGACTACGCAAGCGGTTCCCAAAGAGCTTTAGAACAAGGCATAGTTTTCCCTGCTGGCTCCTTGGGCGGGGGACCCATCTCCAGATTTATGGCCATTTTTGTGCCTAGCGCGGCGCCAAGTGGGAAAGGGTGGTTTTGAGGCTGAAGGCAGCAGGAAAGACCGCATCCCCAGGTCTGTGGGGCTATGCAAGCGGTTCCCAAAGAGCTTTAGAACAAGACATAGTTTTCCCTGCTGGCTCTTTGGGCGGGGGACCCATTGCCAGCCATATGGCCATTTTTGTGCCTGGCGCGGTGCCAAGTGGGAAAGGGTGGTGTTGAGGCTGAAGGCAGCAGTAAAGCCCGCAGCCCCCAGGTCTGTGGGTCTACGCAAGCGGTGCCCAAAGAGCTTTAGAACAAGGCATAGTTTTCCCTGCTGGCTCTTTGGGCGGGAGACCAATCTCCAGCCGTATGGCCATTTTTGTGCCTGGCGCGGCGCCAAGTGGGAAAGGGTGGTGTCGAGGCTGAAGGCAGCAGTAAAGCCCGCAGCCCCTAGGTCTGTGGGGCTACGCAAGTGCTTCCAAAAGACCTTTAGAACAAGGCATAGTTTTGCCTGCTGGCTCTTTGGGCGGGGGACCCATCTCCAGCCGTATGGCCATTTTTGTGCCTGGCGCGGCGCCAAGTGGGAAAGGGTGGTGTCGAGGCTGAAGGCAGCAGGAAAGCCTGCAGCCCCCAGGTCTGTGGGTCTACGCAAGCGGTTCCCAAAGAGCTTTAGAACAAGGCATAGTTTTCCCTGCTGGTTCTTTGGGCGTGGGACCCATCTCCAGCCATAGGCTTTTTTGTGCCTGGCCCGGCGCCCAGAGGGAAATGGTGGTGTCGAGGCTGAAGGCAGCAGGAAAGACTACAGCACCCAGGTCTCTGGGGCTACACAAGCGGTTCCCAAAGAGCTTTAGAACAAGGCATAGTTTTCCCTGCTGGCTCTTTGGGTGGGAACCTATCTCCAACCATATGTCCATTTTTGTGCCTGGCTCGGTGCCAAGTGGGAAAGGGTGGTGTCGAGGCTGAAGGCAGCAGGAAAGCCCGCAGCCCCTAGGTCTGTGGGTCTACGCAAGTGCTTCCAAAAGACCTTTAGAACAAGGCATAGTTTTGCCTGCTGGCTCTTTGGGCGGGGGACCCATCTCCCGCCGTATGGCTATTTTTGTGCCTGGCGCGGCGCCAAGTGGGAAAGGGTGGTGTCGAGGCTGAAGGCAGCAGGAAAGCCTGCAGCCCCCAGGTCTGTGGGTCTACGCAAGCGGTTCCCAAAGAGCTTTAGAACAAGGCATAGTTTTCCCTGCTGGCTCTTTGGGCGAGGGACCCATCTCCAGCCATAGGCCATTTTTGTGCCTGGCACGGCGCCCAGAGGGAAAGGGTGGTTTTGAGGCTGAATGCAGCAGCAAAGCCTGCAGCACCCAGGCCTGTGGGGCCACGCAAACGGTTCCCAAAGAGCTTTAGAACAAGGCATAGTTTTCCCTGATGGCTCCTTGGGCGGGGGACCCATCTCCAGCCGTATGGCCATTTTTGTGCCTGGCGCGGCGCCAAGTGGGAAAGGGTTTTGTCGAGGCTGAAGGCAGCAGGAAAGCCCGCAGCCCCCAGGTCTGTGGGTCTACGCAAGTGGTTCCCAAAGAACTTTAGAACAAGGCATAGTTTTCCCTGCTGGCTCTTTGGGCGGGAGACCCATCTCCAGCCGTATGGCCATTTTGTGCCTGGCACGGCGCCCAGAGGGAAAGGGTGGTTTTGAGGCTGAAGGCAGCAGGAAAGCCCGCAGCCCCCAGGTCTGTGGGTGTATGCAAGCGGTGCCCAAAGAGCTTTAGAACAAGGCATAGTTTTCCCTGCTGGCTCTTTGGGCGGGGGACCCATCTCCAGCCGTATGGCCATTTTTGTGACTGGCGCGGCGCCAAGTGGGAAAGGGTGGTGTCGAGGCTGAAGGCAGCAGGAAAGCCTGCAGCCCCCAGGTCTGTGGGGCTACGCAAGCGGTTCCCAAAGAGCTTTAGAACAAGGCATAGTTTTCCCTGCTGGCTCTTTGGGCGGGGGACCCATCTCCAGCCGTATGGCCATTTTTGTGCCTGGCCCGGCGCCCAGAGGGAAAGGGTGGTGTTGAGGCTGAAGGCAGCAGGAAAGCCTACAGCCCCAAGGTCTGTGGGGCTACGCAAGTGGTTCCCAAAGAACTTTAGAACAAGGCATAGTTTTCCCTGCTGGCTCTTTGGGCGGGGGACCCATCTCCAGCCGTATGGCCATTTTTGTGCCTGGCCCGGCGCCCAGAGGGAAAGGGTGGTTTTGAGACTAAAGGCAGCAGGAAAGACCGCAGCCCCTAGGTCTGTGGGGCTACGCAAGTGCTTCCAAAAGACCTTTAGAACAAGGCATAGTTTTGCCTGCTGGCTCTTTGGGCGGGGGACCCATCTCCAGCCGTATGGCTATTTTTGTGCCTGGCGCGGCGCCAAGTGGGAAAGGGTGGTGTCGAGGCTGAAGGCAGCAGGAAAGCCTGCAGCCCCCAGGTCTGTGGGTCTACGCAAGCGGTGCCCAAAGAGCTTTAGAACAAGGCATAGTTTTCCCTGCTGGCTCTTTGGGCGGGGGACCCATCTCTAGCCATAGGCCATTTTTGTGCCTGGCACGGTGCCAAGTGGGAAAGGGTGGTGTCGAGGCTGAAGGCAGCAGGAAGGCCCGCAGCCCCCCCGTCTGTGGGGCTACGGAAGCGTTTTCCAAATATTTTTAGAACAAGGCATAGTTTTCCCTGCTGGCTCTTTGGGCGGGGGACCATCTCCAGCCGTATGGCCATTTTTGTGCCTGGCTCGGTGCCAAGTGGGAAAGGGTGGTGTCGAGGCTGAAGACAGCAGGAAAGCCTGCAGCCCCCAGGTCTGTGGGGCTACGCAAGCGGTTCCCAAAGAGCTTTAGAACAAGGCATAGTTTTCCCTGCTGGCTCTTTGGGCGGGGGACCCATCTCCAGCCGTATGGCCTTTTTTGTGCCTGGCCCGGCGCCCAGAGGGAAAGGGTGGTGTCGAGGCTGAAGGCAGCAGGAAAGCCTACAGCCCCCAGGTCTGTGGGGCTACGCAAGTGGTTCCCAAAGAACTTTAGAACGAGGTATAGTTTTCCCTGCTGGCTCTTTGGGCGGGGGACCCATCTCCAGCCGTATGGCCATTTTTGTGCCTGGCCCGGCGCCCAGAGGGAAAGGGTGGTTTTGAGACTGAAGGCAGCAGGAAAGCCCGCAGCCCCCAGGTCTGTGGGGCTACGCAAGCGGTTCCCAAAGAGCTTTAGAACAAGGCATAGTTTTCCCTCCTGGCTCTTTGGGCGGGAACCTATCTCCAACCATATGGCCATTTTTGTGCCTGGCGCGGTGCCAAGTGGGAAAGGGTGGTGTCGAGGCTGAAGGCAGCAGTAAAGCCCGCAGCCCCTAGGTCTGTGGGGCTACGCAAGTGCTTCCAAAAGACCTTTAGAACAAGGCATAGTTTTGCCTGCTGGCTCTTTGGGCGGGGGACCCATCTCCAGCCGTATGGCTATTTTTGTGCCTGGCGCGGCGCCAAGTGGGAAAGGGTGGTGTCGAGGCTGAAGGCAGCAGGAAAGCCTGCAGCCCCCAGGTCTGTGGGTCTACGCAAGCGGTTCCCAAAGAGCTTCAGAACAAGGCATAGTTTTCCCTGCTGGCTCTTTGGGCGAGGGACCCATCTCCAGCCATAGGCCATTTTTGTGCCTGGCACGGCGCCCAGAGGGAAAGGGTGGTTTTGAGGCTGAAGGCAGCAGCAAAGCCTGCAGCCCCCAGGTCTGTGGGGCTACGCAGGCGGTTCCCAAATAGCCTTAGAACAAGGGATAGTTTTCCCTGCTGGCTCTTTGGGCGGGAGACCCATCTCCAGCCGTATGGCCATTTTTGGGCCTAGCGCGGCGCCAAGCGGGAAAGGGTGGTGTCGAGGCTGAAGGCAGCAGGAAAGACCGCAGCCCCCAGGTCTGTGCGACTACGCAAGCGGTTCCGAAATAGCTTTAGAACAAGGCATAGTTTTCCCTCCTGGCTCTTTGGGCGGGGGACCCATTTCCAGCCGTTGGCCCATTTTTGTGCATGGCGCGGCGCCAAGTGCGAAAGGGTGGTTTTGAGGCTGAAGGCAGCACGAAAGCCCGCAGCCCCCAGGCCTGTGGGGCTACGCAAGCGGTTCCCAAAGAGCTTTAGAACAAGACATAGTTTTCCCTGCTGGCTCTTTGGGCGGGGGACCCATTGCCAGCCATATGGCCATTTTTGTGCCTGGCGCGGTGCCAAGTGGGAAAGGGTTTTGTCGAGGCTGAAGGCAGCAGTAAAGCCCGCAGCCCCCAGGTCTGTGGGTCTACGCAAGCGGTTCCCAAAGAGCTTTAGAACAAGGCATAGTTTTGCCTGCTGGCTCTTTGGGCGGGGGACCCATCTCCAGATATATGGCCATTTTTGTGCCTAGCGCGGCGCCAAGTGGGAAAGGGTGGTTTTGAGGCTGAAGGCAGCAGGAAAGACCGCATGCCCAGGTCTGTGGGGCTACGCAAGCGGTTCCCAAGGAGCTTTAGAACAAGACATAGTTTTCCCTGCTGGCTCTTTGGGCGGGGGACCCATTGCCAGCCATATGGCCATTTTTGTGCCTGGCGCGGTGCCAAGTGGGAAAGGGTGGTGTCGAGGCTGAAGGCAGCAGTAAAGCCCGCAGCCCCCAGGTCTGTGGGTCTACGCAAGCGGTTCCCAAAGAGCTTTAGAACAAGGCATAGTTTTCCCTCCTGGCTCTTTGGGCGGGAGACCCATCTCCAGCCGTATGGCCATTTTTGTGCCTGGCGCGGCGCCAAGTGGGAAAGGGTGGTGTCGAGGCTGAAGGCAGCAGTAAAGCCCGCAGCCCCTAGGTCTGTGGGGCTACGCAAGTGCTTCCAAAAGACCTTTAGAACAAGGCATAGTTTTGCCTGCTGGCTCTTTGGGCGGGGGACCCATCTCCAGCCATATGGCCATTTTTGTGCCTGGCGCGGCGCCAAGTGGGAAAGGGTGGTGTCGAGGCTGAAGGCAGCAGGAAAGCCTGCAGCCCCCAGGTCTGTGGGTCTACGCAAGCGGTTCCCAAAGAGCTGTAGAACAAGGCATAGTTTTCCCTGCTGGCTCTTTGGGCGGGAGACCCATCTCCAGTCGTATGGCCATTTTTGTGCCTGGCACGGCGCCCAGAGGGAAAGGGTGGTTTTGAGGCTGAAGGCAGCAGGAAAGCCCGCAGCCCCCAGGTCTGTGGGTGTACGCAAGCGGTGCCCAAAGAGCTTTAGAACAAGGCATAGTTTTCCCTGCTGGCTCTTTGGGCGGGGGACCCATCTCCAGCCGTATGGCCATTTTTGTGACTGGCGCGGCGCCAAGTGGGAAAGGGTGGTGTCGAGGCTGAAGGCAGCAGGAAAGCCTGCAGCCCCCAGGTCTGTGGGGCTACGCAAGCGGTTCCCAAAGAGCTTTAGAACAAGGCATAGTTTTCCCTGCTGGCTCTTTGGGCGGGGGACCCATCTCCAGCCGTATGGCCATTTTTGTGCCTGGCCCGGCGCCCAGAGGGAAAGGGTGGTGTCGAGGCTGAAGGCAGCAGGAAAGCCTACAGCCCCCAGGTCTGTGGGGCTACGCAAGTGGTTCCCAAAGAACTTTAGAACAAGGCATAGTTTTCCCTGCTGGCTCTTTGGGCGGGGGACCCATCTCCAGCCGTATGGCCATTTTTGTGCCTGGCCCGGCGCCCAGAGGGAAAGGGTGGTTTTGAGACTAAAGGCAGCAGGAAAGACCGCAGCCCCCAGGTCTGTGGGGCTACGCAAGCGGTTCCCAAAGAGCTTTAGAGCAAGGCATAGTTTTCCCTGCTGGCTCTTTGGAGGGGAACCTATCTCCAACCATATGGGCATTTTTGTGCCTGGCGCGGCGCCAAGTGGGAAAGGGTGGTGTCGAGGCTGAAGGCAGCAGTAAAGCCCGCAGCCCCTAGTTCTGTGGGGCTACGCAAGTGCTTCCAAAAGACCTTTAGAACAAGGCATAGTTTTGCCTGCTGGCTCTTTGGGCGGGGGACCCATCTCCAGCCGTATGGCTATTTTTGTGCCTGGCGCGGCGCCAAGTGGGAAAGGGTGGTGTCGAGGCTGAAGGCAGCAGGAAAGCCTGCAGCCCCCAGGTCTGTGGGTCTACGCAAGCGGTGCCCAAAGAGCTTTAGAACAAGGCATAGTTTTCCCTGCTGGCTCTTTGGGCGGGGGACCCATCTCTAGCCATAGGCCATTTTTCTGCCTGGCACGGCGCCAAGTGGGAAAGGGTGGTGTCGAGGCTGAAGGCAGCAGGAAGGCCCGCAGCCCCCCCGTCTGTGAGGCTACGGAAGCGTTTTCCAAAGAGTTTTAGAACAAGGCATAGTTTTCCCTGATGGCTCTTTGGGCGGGGGACCATCTCCAGCCGTATGGCCATTTTTGTGACTGGCGCGGCGCCAAGTGGGAAAGGGTGGTTTTGAGGCTGAAGGCAGCAGGAAAGCCTGCAGCCCCCAGGTCTGTGGGGCTACGCAAGCGGTTCCCAAAGAGCTTTAGAACAAGGCATAGTTTTCCCTGCTGGCTCTTTGGGCGGGGGACCCATCTCCAGCCGTATGGCCATTATTGTGCCTGGCCCGGCGCCCAGGGGGAAAGGGTGGTGTCGAGGCTGAAGGCAGCAGGAAAGCCTACAGCCCCCAGGTCTGTGGGGCTACGCAAGTGGTTCCCAAAGAACTTTAGAACAAGGTATAGTTTTCCCTGCTGGCTCTTTGGGCGGGGGACCCATCTCCAGCCGTATGGCCATTTTTGTGCCTGGCCCGGCGCCCAGAGGGAAAGGGTGGTTTTGAGACTGAAGGCAGCAGGAAAGCCCGCAGCCCCCAGGTCTGTGGGGCTACGCAAGTGCTTCCAAAAGACCTTTAGAACAAGGCATAGTTTTGCCTGCTGGCTCTTTGGGCGGGGGACCCATCTCCAGCCGTATGGCTATTTTTGTGCCTGGCGCGGCGCCAAGTGGGAAAGGGTGGTGTCGAGGCTGAAGGCAGCAGGAAAGCCTGCAGCCCCCAGGTCTGTGGGTCTACGCAAGCGGTTCCCAAAGAGCTTTAGAACAAGGCATAGTTTTCCCTGCTGGCTCTTTGGGCGAGGGACCCATCTCCCGCCATAGGCCATTTTTGTGCCTGGCACGGCGCCCAGAGGGAAAGGGTGGTTTTGAGGCTGAATGCAGCAGCAAAGCCTGCAGCCCCCAGGTCTGTGGGGCTACGCAGGCGGTTCCCAAATAGCCTTAGAACAAGGGATAGTTTTCCCTGCTGGCTCTTTGGGCGGGAGACCCATCTCCAGCCGTATGGCCATTTTTGGGCCTAGCGCGGCGCCAAGCGGGAAAGGGTGGTGTCGAGGCTGAAGGCAGCAGGAAAGACCGCAGCCCCCAGGTCTGTGCGACTACGCAAGCGGTTCCGAAATAGCTTTAGAACAAGGCATAGTTTTCCCTCCTGGCTCCTTGGGCGGGGGACCCATCTCCAGCCGTATGGCCATTTTTGTGCCTGGCGCGGCGCCAAGTGGGAAAGGGTTTTGTCGAGGCTGAAGGCAGCAGGAAAGCCCGCAGCCCCCAGGTCTGTGTGTCTACGCAAGTAGTTCCCAAAGAACTTTAGAACAAGGCATAGTTTTCCCTGCTGGCTTTTTTGGGCGGGAGACCCATCTCCAGCCGTATGGCCATTTTTGTGCCTGGCGCGGCGCCCAGAGGGAAAGGGTGGTTTTGAGGCTGAAGGCAGCAGGAAAGCCCGCAGCCCCCAGGACTGTGGGACAACGCAAGCGGTGCCCAAAGAGCTTTAGAACAAGGCATAGTTTTCCCTGCTGGCTCCTTGGGCGGGGGACGCATCTCCAGATATATGGCCATTTTTTTGCCTAGCGCGGCGCCAAGTGGGAAAGGGTGGTTTTGAGGCTGAAGGCAGCAGGAAAGACCGCATCCCCAGGTCTGTGGGGCTACGCAAGCGGTTCCCAAAGAGCTTTAGAACAAGACATAGTTTTCCCTGCTGGCTCTTTGGGCGGGGGACCCATTGCCAGCCATATGGCCATTTTTGTGACTGGCGCGGTGCCAAGTGGGAAAGGGTGGTGTCGAGGCTGAAGGCAGCAGTAAAGCCCGCAGCCCCCAGGTCTGTGGGTCTACGCAAGCGGTTCCCAAAGAGCTTTAGAACAAGGCATAGTTTTCCCTGCTGGCTCTTTGGGCGGGAGACCCATCTCCAGCCGTATGGCCATTTTTGTGCCTGGCGCGGCGCCAAGTGGGAAAGGGTGGTGTCGAGGCTGAAGGCAGCAGTAAAGCCCGCAGCCCCTAGGTCTGTGGGTCTACGCAAGTGCTTCCAAAAGACCTTTAGAACAAGGCATAGTTTTGCCTGCTGGCTCTTTGGGCGGGGGACCCATCTCCAGCCGTATGGCCATTTTTGTGCCTGGCGCGGCGCCAAGTGGGAAAGGGTGGTGTCGAGGCTGAAGGCAGCAGGAAAGCCTGCAGCCCCCAGGTCTGTGGGTCTACGCAAGCGGTTCCCAAAGAGCTTTAGAACAAGGCATAATTTTCCCTGCTGGTTCTTTGGGCGTGGGACCCATCTCCAGCCATAGGCTTTTTTGTGCCTGGCCCGGCGCCCAGAGGGAAATGGTGGTGTCGAGGCTGAAGGCAGCAGGAAAGCCTACAGCACCCAGGTCTCTGGGGCTACACAAGCGGTTCCCAAAGAGCTTTAGAACTAGGCATAGTTTTCCCTGCTGGCTCTATGGTCGTGGCACCCCTCTACAGCCGTATGGCCATTTTTGTGCCTGGCACGGTGCCAAGTGGGAAAGGGTGGTTTGGAGGCTGAAGGCAGCAGGAATGCCCGCAGCCCCCAGGTCTCTGGGACTACGCAAGCGGTTCCCAAAGAGCTTTAGAACAAGGCATAGTTTTCCCTGATGGCTCCTTGGGCGGGGGACCCATCTCCAGATATGTGGCCATTTTTGTGCCTAGCGCGGCGCCAAGTGGGTAAGGGTGGTTTTGAGGCTGAAGGCAGCAGGAAGGCCTGCAGCCCCCAGGTCTGTTGGGCTACGCAAGCGGTTCCCAAAAAGCTTTAGAACAAGGCATAGTTTTCCCTGCTGGCTCTTTGGGCGGGGGACCCATCTCTAGCCATAGGCCATTTTTGTGCCTGGCACGGCGCCAAGTGGGAAAGAATGGTTTTGAGGCTGAAGGCAGCAGGAAAGCCTGCAGCCCCCAGGTCTGTGGGGCTACGCAAGCGTTTTCCAAAGAGCTTTAGAACAAGGCATAGTTTTCCCTCCTGGCTCTTTGGGCGGGGGACCCATCTCCAGCCGTATGGCCATTTTTGTGCCTGGCGAGGCGCCAAGAGGGAAAGGATGGTGTCGAGGCTGAAGGCAGCAGGAAAGCCTGCAGCCCCCAGGTCTGTGGGGCTACGCAAGCGGTTCCCAAAGAGCTTTAGAACAAGGCACAGTTTTCCCTGCTGGCTCTTTGGGCGTGGGACCCATCTCCAGCCGTATGGCCATTTTTGTGCCTGGCGCGGCGCCAAGTGGGAAAGGGTGGTGTCGAGGCTGAAGGCAGCAGTAAAGCCTGCAGCCCCCAGGTCTGTGGGTCTACGGAAGCAGTTCCCAAAGAGCTTTAGAACAAGGCATAGTTTTCCCTGCTGGCTCTTTGGGCATGGGACCCATTCCAGCCATAGGCTTTTTTGTGCCTGGCCCGGCGCCCTGAGGGAAATGGTGGTGTCGAGGCTGAAGGCAGCAGGAAAGACCGCAGCCCCCAGGTCTGTGGGGCTACGCAAGCGGTTCCCAAAGAGCTTTAGAACAAGGCACAGTTTTCCCTGCTGGCTCTTTGGGCGTGGGACCCATCTCCAGCCGTATGGTCATTTTTGTGCCTGGCGCGGCGCCAAGTGGGAAAGGGTGGTGTCGAGGCTGAAGGCAGCAGTAAAGCCTGCAGCCCCCAGGTCTGTGGGTCTACGGAAGCAGTTCCCAAAGAGCTTTAGAACAAGGCATAGTTTTCCCTGCTGGCTCTTTGGGCATGGGACCCATCTCCAGCCGTATGGCCATTTTTGTGTCTGGCACGGTGCCAAGTGGGAAAGGGTGGTTTGGAGGCTGAAGGCAGCAGGAAAGCCCGCAGCTCCCAGGTCTCTGGGACTACGCAAGCGGTTCCCAAAGAGCTTTAGAACAAGGCATAGTTTTCCCTGCTGGCTCCTTGGGCGGGGGACCCATCTCCAGATATTTGGCCATTTTTGTGCCTGGCGCGGCGCCAAGTGGGAAAGGGTGGTTTTGAGGCTGAAGGCAGCAGGAAAGCCCGCAGCCCCTAGGTCTGTGGGTCTACGCAAGTGGTTCCCAAAGAACTTTAGAACAAGGCATAGTTTTCCCTCCTGGCTCTTTGGGTGGGAGACCCATCTCCAGCCGTATGGCCATTTTTGTGCCTGTCGCGGCGCCAAGTGGGAAAGGGTGGTTTTGAGGCTGAAGGCAGCAGGAAAGCCCGCAGCCCCCAGGTCTGTGGGTGTATGCAAGCGGTGCCCAAAGAGCTTTAGAACAAGGCATAGTTTTCCCTGCTGGCTCCTTGGGCGGGGGACCCATCTCCAGCCATATGGCCATTTTTGTGCCTGGCGCGGCGCCCAGAGGGAAAGGGTGGTTTTGAGACTGAAGGCAGCAGGAAAGCCCGCAGCCCCCAGGTCTGTGGGTGTATGCAAGCGGTGCCCAAAGAGCTTTAGAACAAGGCACAGCTTTACCTGCTGGCTCTTTGGGCGGGAACCTATCTCCAGCCGTATGGCCATTTTTGTGCCTGGTGTGGCGCGAAGTGGGAAAGGGTGGTTTTGAGGCTGAAGGCAGCAGGAAAGCCCGCAGCCCCCAGGTCTGTGGGGCTACGGAAGCGGTTCCCAAAGAGCTTTAGAACAAGGCACAGTTTTCCCTGCTGGCTCTTTGGGCGGGAACCTATCTCCAACCATATGGCCATTTTTGTGCCTGGCGCGGTGCCAAGTGGAAAGGGTGGTGTCGAGGCTGAAGGCAGCAGTAAACCCCGCAGCCCCTAGGTCTGTGGGGCTACGCATGTGCTTCCAAAAGACCTTTAGAACAAGGTACAGTTTTCCCTGCTGGCTCCTTGGGCGGGGGACCCATCTCCAGCCATATGGCCATTTTTGTGCCTGGCGCGGCGCCCAGAGGGAAAGGGTGGTTTTGAGACTGAAGGCAGCAGGAAAGCCCGTAGCCCCCAGGTCTGTGGGGCTACGCAAGCGGTTCCCAAAGAGCTTTAGAACAAGGCATAGTTTTCCCTGCTGGCTCTTTGGGCGGGGGACCCATCTCTAGCCATAGGCCATTTTTGTGCCTGGCACGGTGCCAAGTGGGAAAGGGTTGTGTCGAGGCTGAAGGCAGCAGGAAGGCCCGCAGCCCCCCCGTCTGTGGGGCTACGCAAGCGTTTTCCAAAGAGTTTTAGAACAAGGCATAGTTTTCCCTGCTGGCTCTTTGGGCGGGGGACCATCTCCAGCCGTATGGCCATTTTTGTGACTGGCGCGGCGCCAAGTGGGAAAGGGTGGTGTCGAGGCTGAAGGCAGCAGGAAAGCCTACAGCCCCCAGGTCTGTGGGGCTACGCAAGTGGTTCCCAAAGAACTTTAGAACAAGGTATAGTTTTCCCTGCTGGCTCTTAGGGCGGGGGACCCATCTCCAGCCGTATAGCCATTTTTGTGCCTGGCGCGGCGCCCAGAGGGAAAGGGTGGTTTTGAGACTGAAGGCAGCAGGAAAGCCCGCAGCCCCCAGGTCTGTGGGGCTACGCAAGCGGTTCCCAAAGAGCTTTAGAACAAGGCATAGTTTTCCCTGCTGGCTCTTTGGGCGGGAACCTATCTCCAACCATATGGCCATTTTTGTGCCTGGCTCGGTGCCAAGTGGGAAAGGGTGGTGTCGAGGCTGAAGGCAGCAGTAAAGCCCGCAGCCCCTAGGTCTGTGGGTCTACGCAAGTGCTTCCAAAAGACCTTTAGAACAAGGCATAGTTTTGCCTGCTGGCTCTTTGGGCGGGGGACCCATCTCCAGCCGTATGGCCATTTTTGTGCCTGGCGCGGCGCCAAGTGGGAAAGGGTGGTGTCGAGGCTGAAGGCAGCAGGAAAGCCTGCAGCCCCCAGGTCTGTGGGTCTACGCAGGCGGTTCCCAAATAGCCTTAGAACAAGGGATAGTTTTCCCTGCTGGCTCTTTGGGCGGGAGACCCATCTCCAGCCGTATGGCCATTTTTGGGCCTAGCGCGGCGCCAAGCGGGAAAGGGTGGTGTCGAGGCTGAAGGCAGCAGGAAAGACCGCAGCCCCCAGGTCTGTGCGACTACGCAAGCGGTTCCGAAATAGCTTTAGAACAAGGCATAGTTTTCCCTCCTGGCTCTTTGGGCGGGGGACCCATCTCCAGCCGTATGCCCATTTTTGTGCCTGGCGCGGCGCCAAGTGCGAAAGGGTGGTTTTGAGGCTGAAGGCAGCACGAAAGCCCGCAGCACCCAGGCCTGTGGGGCCACGCAAACGGTTCCCAACGAGCTTTAGAACAAGGCATAGTTTTCCCTGATGGCTCCTTGGGCGGGGGACCCATCTCCAGCCGTATGGCCATTTTTGTGCCTGGCGCGGCGCCCAGAGGGAAACGGTGCTTTTGAGACTGAAGGCAGCAGGAAAGCCCGCAGCCCCCAGGTCTGTGGGGCTACGCAAGCGGTTCCCAAAAAGCTTTAGAACAAGGCATAGTTTTCCCTGCTGGCTCTTTGGGCGGGGGACCCATCTCTAGCCATAGGCCATTTCTGTGCCTGGCACGGCGCCAAGTGGGAAAGGGTGGTTTTGAGGCTGAAGGCAGCAGGAAAGCCCGCAGCCCCCAGGTTTGTGGGTCTACGCAAGCGGTTCCCAAAGAACTTTAGAACAAGGCATAGTTTTCCCTGCTGGCTCTTTGGGTGGGAGACCCATCTCAAGCCGTATGGCCATTTTTGTGCCTGTCGCGGCGCAAAGTGGGAAAGGGTGGTTTTGAGGCTGAAGGCAGCAGGAAAGCCCGCAGCCCCCAGGTCTGTGGGTGTATGCAAGCGGTGCCCAAAGAGCTTTAGAACAAGGCATAGTTTTCCCTGCTGGCTCCTTGGGCAGGGGACCCATCTCCAGCCATATGGCCATTTTTGTGCCTGGCGCGGCGCCCAGAGGGAAAGGGTGGTTTTGAGACTGAAGGCAGCGGGAAAGCCCGCAGCCCCCAGGTCTGTGGGTCTACGCAAGTGGTTCCCAAAGAGCTTTAGAACAAGGCACAGCTTTACCTGCTGGCTCTTTGGGCGGGAACCTATCTCCAGCCGTATGGCCATTTTTGTGCCTGGTGTGGCGCCAAGTGGGAAAGGGTGGTGTCGAGGCTGAAGGCAGCAGTAAAGCCCGCAGCCCCCAGGTCTGTGGGTCTACGCAAGTGCTTCCAAAAGACCTTTAGAACAAGGCATAGTTTTGCCTGCTGGCTCTTTGGGCAGGGGACCCATCTCCAGCCGTATGGCTATTTTTGTGCCTGGCGCGGCGCCAAGTGGGAAAGGGTGGTGTCGAGGCTGAAGGCAGCAGGAAAGCCTGCAGCCCCCAGGTCTGTGGGTCTACGCAGGCGGTTCCCAAATAGCCTTAGAACAAGGGATAGTTTTCCCTGCTGGCTCTTTGGGCGGGAGACCCATCTCCAGCCGTATGGCCATTTTTGGGCCTAGCGCGGCGCCAAGCGGGAAAGGGTGGTGTCGAGGCTGAAGGCAGCAGGAAAGACCGCAGCCCCCAGGTCTGTGCGACTACGCAAGCGGTTCCGAAATAGCTTTAGAACAAGGCATAGTTTTCCCTCCTGGCTCTTTGGGCGGGGGACCCATCTCCAGCCGTATGCCCATTTTTGTGCCTGGCGCGGCGCCAAGTTCGAAAGGGTGGTTTTGAGGCTGAAGGCAGCACGAAAGCCCGCAGCACCCAGGCCTGTGGGGCCACGCAAACGGTTCCCAAAGAGCTTTAGAACAAGGCATAGTTTTCCCTGATGGCTCCTTGGGCGGGGGACCCATCTCCAGCCGTATGGCCATTTTTGTGCCTGGCGCGGCGCCCAGAGGGAAAGGGTGGTTTTGAGACTGAAGGCAGCAGGAAAGCCCGCAGCCCCCAGGTCTGTGGGGCTACGCAAGCGGTTCCCAAAAAGCTTTAGAACAAGGCATAGTTTTCCCTGCCAGCTCCTTGGGCGGGGGACCCATCTCTAGCCATAGGCCATTTTTGTGCCTGGCACGGCGCCAAGTGGGAAAGGGTGGTTTTGAGGCTGAAGGCAGCAGGAAAGCCTACAGCATCCAGGTCTGTGGGGCTACGCAAGTGGTTCCCAAAGAGCTTTAGAACAAGGCATAGTTTTCCCTGCTGGCTCTTTGGGCGGGGGACCCATCTCCAGCCGTATGGCCATTTTTGTGCCTGGCCCGGCGCCCAGAGGGAAAGGGTGGTGTCGAGGCTGAAGGCAGCAGGAAAGACCGCAGCCCCCAGGTCTGTGGGGCTACGCAAGCGGTTCCCAAAGAGCTTTAGAACAAGGCACAGTTTTCCCTGCTGGCTCTTTGGGCGGGAGACCCATCTCCAGCCGTATGGCCATTTTTGTGCCTGGCGCGGCGCCAAGTGGGAAAGGGTGGTGTCGAGGCTGAAGGCAGCAGGAAAGCCTGCAGCCCCCAGGTCTGTGGGTCTACGGAAGCAGTTCCCAAAGAGCTTTAGAACAAGGCATAGTTTTCCCTGCTGGTTCTTTGGGCGTGGGACCCATTCCAGCCATAGGCTTTTTTGTGCCTGGCCCGGCGCCCTGAGGGAAATGGTGGTGTCGAGGCTGAAGGCAGCAGGAAAGCCTACAGCCCCCAGGTCTGTGGGGCTACGCAAGCGGTTCCCAAAGAGCTTTTGAACAAGGCATAGTTTTCCCTGCTGTCTCTATGGTCGTGGCACCCCTCTACAGCCAAATGGCCATTTTTGTGTCTGGCACGGTGCCAAGTGGGAAAGGGTGGTTTGGAGGCTGAAGGCAGCAGAAAAGCCCGCAGCTCGCAGGTCTCTGGGACTACGCAAGCGGTTCCCAAAGAGCTTTAGAACAAGGCATAGTTTTCCCTGCTGGCTTCTTGGGCGGGGGACCCATCTCCAGATATATGGCCATTTTTGTGCCTGGCGCGGTGCCAAGTGGAAAGGGTGGTGTCGAGGCTGAAGGCAGCAGTAAACCCCGCAGCCCCTAGGTCTGTGGGGCTACGCAAGTGCTTCCAAAAGACCTTTAGAACAAGGTACACTTTTCCCTGCTGGCTCTTTGGGCGGGAGACCCATCTCCAGCCTTATGGCCATTTTTGTGCCTGGCGCGGCGCCAAGTGGGAAAGGGTGGTGTCGAGGCTGAAGGCAGCAGCAAAGCCTGCAGCCCCCAGGTCTGTGGGTCTACGCAAGCGGTTCCCAAAGAGCTTTAGAACAAGGCATAATTTTCCCTGCTGGCTCTTTGGTCGGGGGACCCATCTCCAGCCATAGGCCATTTTTGTGCCTGGCGCGGCGCCAAGTCGGAAAGGGTGATGTCGAGGCTGAAGGCAGCAGGAAGACCCGCAGCCCCCAGGTCTGTGGGGCTACGCAAGCGGTTCCCAAATAGCCTTAGAACAAGGGATAATTTTCCCTGCTGGCTCTTTGGGCGGGGGACCCATCTCCAGCCGTATGGCCATTTTTTGTGCCTGGCCCGGCGCCAAGTGGGAAAGGGTGGTGTTGAGGCTGAAGGCAGCAGCAAAGCCTGCAGCCCCCAGGTCTGTGGGGCCACGCAAGCGGTTCCCAAAGAGCTTTAGAACAAGGCATAGTTTTCCCTGCTGGCTCTTCGGGCGGGGCACCCATCTCCAGCCATATGGCCATTTTTGTGCCTGGCGCGGAGCCAAGTGGGAAAGGGTGGTGTCGAGGCTGAAGGCAGCAGGAAAGCCCGCAGCCCCCAGGTCTGTGTGTGTATGCAAGCGGTGCCCAAAGAGCTTTAGAACAAGGCACAGCTTTACCTGCTCGCTCTTTGGGCGGGAACCTATCTCCAGCCGTATGGCCATTTTTGTGCCTGGTGTGGCGCCAAGTGGGAAAGGGTGGTTTTGAGGCTGAAGGCAGCAGGAAAGCCCGCAGCCCCCAGGTCTGTGGGTCTACGCAAGCGGTTCCCAAAGAGCTTTAGAACAAGGCATAGTTTTCCCTGCTGGCTCCTTGGGCGGGGGACCCATCTCCAGCCATATGGCCATTTTTGTGCCTGGCGCGGCGCCCAGAGGGAAAGGGTGGTTTTGAGACTGAAGGCAGCAGGATAGCCCGTAGCCCCCAGGTCTGTGGGTCTACGCAAGCGGTTCCCAAAGAGCTTTAGAACAAGGCATAGTTTTCCCTGCTGGCTCTTTGGGCGGGGGACCCATCTCTAGCCATAGGCCATTTTTGTGCCTGGCACAGCGCCAAGTGGGAAAGGGTGGTGTCGAGGCTGAAGGCAGCAGGAAGGCCCGCAGCCCCCAGGTCTGTGGGGCTACGGAAGCGGTTCCCAAAGAGCTTTAGAACAAGGCACAGTTTTCCCTGCTGGCTCTTTGGGCGGGAACCTATCTCCAACCATATGGCCATTTTTGTGCCTGGTGCGGTGCCAAGTGGAAAGGGTGGTGTCGAGGCTGAAGGCAGCAGTAAACCCCGCAGCCCCCAGGTCTGTGGGGCTACGCAAGTGCTTCCAAAAGACCTTTAGAACAAGGTACAGTTTTCCCTGCTGGCTCCTTGGGCGGGGGACCCATCTCCAGCCATATGGCCATTTTTGTGCCTGGCGCGGCGCCCAGAGGGAAAGGGTGGTTTTGAGACTGAAGGCAGCAGGAAAGCCCGTAGCCCCCAGGTCTGTGGGGCTACGCAAGCGGTTCCCAAAGAGCTTTAGAACAAGGCATAGTTTTCCCTGCTGGCTCTTTGGGCGGGGGACCATCTCCAGCCGTATGGCCATTTTTGTGACTGGCGCGGCGCCAAGTGGGAAAGGGTGGTGTCGAGGCTGAAGGCAGCAGGAAAGCCTACAGCCCCCAGGTCTGTGGGGCTATGCAAGTGGTTCCCAAAGAACTTTAGAACAAGGCATAGTTTTCCCTGATGGCTCCTTGGGCGGGGGACCCATCTCCAGCCGTATGGCCATTTTTGTGCCTGGCGCGGCGCCAAGTGGGAAAGGGTGGTTTGGAGGCTGAAGGCAGCAGGAATGCCCGCAGCTCCCAGGTCTCTGGGACTACGCAAGCGGTTCCCAAAGAGCTTTAGAACAAGGCATAGTTTTCCCTGCCGGCTCCTTGGGCGGGGGACCCATCTCCAGCCGTATGGCCATTTTTGTGCCTGGCGCGGCGCCCAGAGGGAAAGGGTGGTTTTGAGACTGAAGGCAGCAGGAAAGCCCGCAGCCCCCAGGTCTGTGGGTCTACGCAAGTGGTTCCCAAAGAACTTTAGAACAAGGCA
Organism: Rissa tridactyla; assembly: GCF_028500815.1. NCBI lineage: Eukaryota > Metazoa > Chordata > Aves > Charadriiformes > Laridae > Rissa > Rissa tridactyla. The sequence continues at coordinate 212,503 of NW_026529426.1, forward strand.
TAGTTTTCCCTGCTGGCTCTTTGGGCGGGAGACCCATCTCCAGCCGTATGGCCGTTTTTGTGCCTGGCGCGGCGCCAAGTACGAAAGGGTGGTTTTGAGGCTGAAGGCAGCACGAAAGCTCGCAGCCCACAGGCCTGTGGGGCTACGCAAGCGGTTCCCAAAGAGCTTTAGAACAAGGCATAGTTTTCCCTGCTGGCTCTTTGGGCGGTGGACCCATCTCCAGCCATATGGCCATTTTTGTGCCTGGCGCGGCGCCAAGTGGGAAAGGGTTTTGTAGAGGCTGAAGGCAGCAGGAAGGCCTGCAGCCCCCAGGTCTCTGGGGCTACGCAAGCGGTTTCTAAAGAGCTTTAGAACAAGGCATATTTTTCCCTGCTGGCTCTTTGGACGGGGGACCCATCTCCAGCCGTATGGCCATTTTTGTGCCTGGCGCAGTGCCAAGTGGGAAAGGGTGGTTTTGAGACTGAAGGCAGCAGGAAGGCCTGCAGCCCCCAGGTCTGTGGGGCTACGCAAGCGGTTCCCAAAGAGCTTTAGAACAAGGCATAGTTTTCCCTGCTGGCTCTTTGGTCGTGGCACCCGTCTCCAGCCGTATGGCCATTTTTGTGCCTGGCACGGCGCCAAGTGGGAAAGGGTGGTGTCGAGGCTGAAGGCAGCAGGAAAGCCTGCAGCCCCCAGGTCTGTGGGGCTACGCAAGCGGTTCCCAAAGAGCTTTAGAACAAGGCATAGTTTTCCCTGCTGGCTCTTTGGGCGGGGGACCCATCTCCAGCCGTATGGCCATTATTGTGCCTGGCGCAGCGCCAAGTGGGAAAGGGTGGTTTTGAGACTGAAGGCAGCAGGAAAGCCCGCAGCCCCCAGGTCTGTGGGGCTATGCAAGCGGTGCCCAAAGAGCTTTAGAACAAGGCATAATTTTCCCTGCTGGCTCTTTGGTCGGGGGACCCATCTCCAGCCATAGGCCATTTTTGTGCCTGGCGCGGCGCCAAGTCGGAAAGGGTGATGTCGAGGCTGAAGGCAGCAGGAAGACCCGCAGCCCCCAGGTCTGTGGGGCTACGCAAGCGGTTCCCAAATAGCCTTAGAACAAGGGATAATTTTCCCTGCTGGCTCTTTGGGCGGGGGACCCATCTCCAGCCGTATGGCCATTTTTGTGCCTGGCGCGGCGCCAAGTGGGAAAGGGTGGTGTTGAGGCTGAAGGCAGCAGCAAAGCCTGCAGCCCCCAGGTCTGTGGGGCCACGCAAGCGGTTCCCAAAGAGCTTTAGAACAAGGCATAGTTTTCCCTGCTGGCTCTTCGGGCGGGGCACCCATCTCCAGCCATATGGCCATTTTTGTGCCTGGCGCGGAGCCAAGTGGGAAAGGGTGGTGTCGAGGCTGAAGGCAGCAGGAAAGCCCGCAGCCCCCAGGTCTGTGTGTGTATGCAAGCGGTGCCCAAAGAGCTTTAGAACAAGGCACAGCTTTACCTGCTCGCTCTTTGGGCGGGAACCTATCTCCAGCCGTATGGCCATTTTTGTGCCTGGTGTGGCGCCAAGTGGGAAAGGGTGGTTTTGAGGCTGAAGGCAGCAGGAAAGCCCGCAGCCCCCAGGTCTGTGGGTCTACGCAAGCGGTTCCCAAAGAGCTTTAGAACAAGGCATAGTTTTCCCTGCTGGCTCCTTGGGCGGGGGACCCATCTCCAGCCATATGGCCATTTTTGTGCCTGGCGCGGCGCCCAGAGGGAAAGGGTGGTTTTGAGACTGAAGGCAGCAGGATAGCCCGTAGCCCCCAGGTCTGTGGGTCTACGCAAGCGGTTCCCAAAGAGCTTTAGAACAAGGCATAGTTTTCCCTGCTGGCTCTTTGGGCGGGGGACCCATCTCTAGCCATAGGCCATTTTTGTGCCTGGCACAGCGCCAAGTGGGAAAGGGTGGTGTCGAGGCTGAAGGCAGCAGGAAGGCCCGCAGCCCCCAGGTCTGTGGGGCTACGGAAGCGGTTCCCAAAGAGCTTTAGAACAAGGCACAGTTTTCCCTGCTGGCTCTTTGGGCGGGAACCTATCTCCAACCATATGGCCATTTTTGTGCCTGGTGCGGTGCCAAGTGGAAAGGGTGGTGTCGAGGCTGAAGGCAGCAGTAAACCCCGCAGCCCCCAGGTCTGTGGGGCTACGCAAGTGCTTCCAAAAGACCTTTAGAACAAGGTACAGTTTTCCCTGCTGGCTCCTTGGGCGGGGGACCCATCTCCAGCCATATGGCCATTTTTGTGCCTGGCGCGGCGCCCAGAGGGAAAGGGTGGTTTTGAGACTGAAGGCAGCAGGAAAGCCCGTAGCCCCCAGGTCTGTGGGGCTACGCAAGCGGTTCCCAAAGAGCTTTAGAACAAGGCATAGTTTTCCCTGCTGGCTCTTTGGGCGGGGGACCATCTCCAGCCGTATGGCCATTTTTGTGACTGGCGCGGCGCCAAGTGGGAAAGGGTGGTGTCGAGGCTGAAGGCAGCAGGAAAGCCTACAGCCCCCAGGTCTGTGGGGCTATGCAAGTGGTTCCCAAAGAACTTTAGAACAAGGCATAGTTTTCCCTGATGGCTCCTTGGGCGGGGGACCCATCTCCAGCCGTATGGCCATTTTTGTGCCTGGCGCGGCGCCAAGTGGGAAAGGGTGGTTTGGAGGCTGAAGGCAGCAGGAATGCCCGCAGCTCCCAGGTCTCTGGGACTACGCAAGCGGTTCCCAAAGAGCTTTAGAACAAGGCATAGTTTTCCCTGCCGGCTCCTTGGGCGGGGGACCCATCTCCAGCCGTATGGCCATTTTTGTGCCTGGCGCGGCGCCCAGAGGGAAAGGGTGGTTTTGAGACTGAAGGCAGCAGGAAAGCCCGCAGCCCCCAGGTCTGTGGGTCTACGCAAGTGGTTCCCAAAGAACTTTAGAACAAGGCATAGTTTTCCCTGCTGGCTCTTTGGGCGGGAGACCCATCTCCAGCCGTATGGCCGTTTTTGTGCCTGGCGCGGCGCCAAGTACGAAAGGGTGGTTTTGAGGCTGAAGGCAGCACGAAAGCTCGCAGCCCACAGGCCTGTGGGGCTACGCAAGCGGTTCCCAAAGAGCTTTAGAACAAGGCATAGTTTTCCCTGCTGGCTCTTTGGGCGGTGGACCCATCTCCAGCCATATGGCCATTTTTGTGCCTGGCGCGGCGCCAAGTGGGAAAGGGTTTTGTAGAGGCTGAAGGCAGCAGGAAGGCCTGCAGCCCCCAGGTCTCTGGGGCTACGCAAGCGGTTTCTAAAGAGCTTTAGAACAAGGCATATTTTTCCCTGCTGGCTCTTTGGACGGGGGACCCATCTCCAGCCGTATGGCCATTTTTGTGCCTGGCGCAGTGCCAAGTGGGAAAGGGTGGTTTTGAGACTGAAGGCAGCAGGAAGGCCTGCAGCCCCCAGGTCTGTGGGGCTACGCAAGCGGTTCCCAAAGAGCTTTAGAACAAGGCATAGTTTTCCCTGCTGGCTCTTTGGTCGTGGCACCCGTCTCCAGCCGTATGGCCATTTTTGTGCCTGGCACGGCGCCAAGTGGGAAAGGGTGGTGTCGAGGCTGAAGGCAGCAGGAAAGCCTGCAGCCCCCAGGTCTGTGGGGCTACGCAAGCGGTTCCCAAAGAGCTTTAGAACAAGGCATAGTTTTCCCTGCTGGCTCTTTGGGCGGGGGACCCATCTCCAGCCGTATGGCCATTATTGTGCCTGGCGCAGCGCCAAGTGGGAAAGGGTGGTTTTGAGACTGAAGGCAGCAGGAAAGCCCGCAGCCCCCAGGTCTGTGGGGCTATGCAAGCGGTGCCCAAAGAGCTTTAGAACAAGGCATAGTTTTCCCTGCTGGCTCCTTGGGCGGGAGACACATCTCCAGCCGTATGGCCATTTTTGGGCCTGGCGCGGCGCCAAGTGGGAAAGGGTGGCTTTGAGGCTGAAGGCAGCAGGAAGGCCTGCAGACCCCAGGTCTGTGCGGCTACGCAAGCGGTTCCCAAAGAGCTTTAGAACAAGGCATAGTTTTCCCTGATGGCTCTTTGGGCGGGAGACCCATCTCCAGCCGTATGGCCATTTTTGTGCCTGGCGTGGCGCCAAGTGGGAAAGGGTGGTTTTGAGGCTGAAGGCAGCAGGAAAGCCCGCAGCCCCCAGGTCTGTGGGGCTACGCAAGCGGTGCCCAAAGAGCTTTAGAACAAGGCATAGTTTTCCCTGCTGCCTCCTTGGGCGGGGACCCATCTCCAGCCATAGGCCATTTTTGTGCCTGGCGCGGCGCCAAATTGGAAAGGGTGGTTTTGAGGCTGAAGGCAGCAGGAAGCCCGCAGCCCCCAGGTCTGTGGGGCTACGCAAGCTATTCCCAAAGAGCTTTAGAACAAGGCATAGTTTTCCCTGCTGGCTCTTTGGGCGGGGGACCCATCTCCAGCCGTATGGACATTTTTGTGCCTGGCGCGGCGCCCAGAGGGAAAGGGTGGTTTTGAGGCTGAAGGCAGCAGGAAAGACCGCAGCCCCCAGGTCTGTGGGGCTACGCAAGAGGTTCCCAAAGAGCTTTAGAACAAGGCATAGTTTTCCCTGCTGGCTCTTTGGGCGGGAACCCATCTCCAGACGTATGGCCATTTTTGTGCCTGGCGTGGCGCCAAGTGGGAAAGGGTGGTGTCGCGGCTGAAGGCAGCAGGAAGGCCCGCAGCCCCCAGGTCTGTGGGGCTACGCAAGCGGTTCCCAAAGAGCTTTAGAACAAGGCATAATTTTCCCTGCTGGCTCCTTGGGCGAGGGACCCATCTCCAGCCGTATTGCCATTTTTGTGCGTGGCGCGGCGCCAAGTGGGAAAGGGTTTTGTAGAGGCTGAAGGCAGCAGGAAGGCCTGCAGCCCCCAGGTCTGTGGGGCTACGCAAGCGGTTCCCAAAGAGCTTTAGAACAAGGCATAGATTTCCCTGATGGCTCTTTGGACGGGGGATCCATCTCCAGCCGTATGGCCATTTTTGTGCCTGGCGCAGTGCCAAGTGGGAAAGGGTGGTTTTGAGGCTGAAGGCAGCAGGAAAGCCCGCAGCCCCCAGGTCTGTGGGGCTACGCAAGCGGTTCCCAAAGAGCTTTAGAACAAGGCATAGTTTTCCCTGCTGGCTCTTTGGGCGGGGGACCCATCTCCAGACGTATGGCCATTTTTGTGCCTGGCGTGGCGCCAAGTGGGAAAGGGTGGTTTGGAGGCTGAAGACAGCAGGAAAGCCCGCAGACCCCAGGCCTGTGGGTCTACGCAAGCGGTGCCCAAAGAGCTTTAGAACAAGGCATAGTTTTACCTGCTGCCTCCTTGGGCGGGGGACCCATCTCCAGCCATAGGCCATTTTTGTGCCTGGCGCGGCGCCAAGTGGGAAAGGGTGGTGTCGAGGCTGAAGGCAGCAGGAAGGCCTGCAGCCCCCAGGTCTGTGGGGCTACGCAAGCGGTTCCCAAAGAGCTTTAGAACAAGGCATAGTTTTCCCTGCTGGCTCCTTGGGCGGGGGACCCATCTCCAGCCATATGGCCATTTTTGTGCCTGGCGCGGCGCCCAGAGGGAAAGGGTGGTTTTGAGACTGAAGGCAGCAGGAAAGCCCGCAGCCCCCAGGTCTGTGGGTCTACGCAAGCGGTTCCCAAAGAGCTTCAGAACAAGGCACAGTTTTCCCTGCTGGCTCTTTGGGCGGGAACCTATCTCCAACCATATGGCCATTTTTGTGCCTGGCGCGGTGCCAAGTGGGAAAGGGTGGTGTCGAGGCTGAAGGCAGCAGGAAAGCCCGCAGCCCCCAGGCCTGTGGGACAACGCAAGCGGTTCCCAAAGAGCTTTAGAACAAGGCATAGTTTTCCCTGATGGCTCCTTGGGCGGGGGACCCATCTCCAGCCGTATGGCCATTTTTGGGCCTGGCGCGGCGCCAAGTGGGAAAGGGTGGTTTTGAGCCTGAAGGCAGCAGGAAGGCTCGCAGCCCCCAGGTCTGTGGGGCTACAAAAGCGATTCCCAAAAGCTTTAGAACAAGGCATAGTTTTCCCTGCTGGCTCTTTGGGCGGGGGACCCATCTCCAGCCGTATGGCCATTTTTGTGCCTGGCGCGACGCCCTGAGGGAAAGGTTGGTTTTGAGGCTGAAGGCAGCAGGAAAGACCGCAGCCCCCAGGTCTGTGGGGCTACGCAAGCAGTTCCCAAAGAGCTTTAGAACAAGGCATAGTTTTCCCTGCTGGCTCTTTGGGCGGGAACCTATCTCCAGCCGTATGGCCATTTTTGTGACTGGCGCAGTGCCAAGTGGGAAAGGGTGGTTTTGAGGCTGAAGGCAGCAGGAAGGCCTGCAGCCCCCAGGTCTGTGGGGCTACGCAAGCGGTTCCCAAAGAGCTTTAGAACAAGGCATAGTTTTCCCTGCTGGCTCTTTGGGCATGGGACCCATCTCTAGCCATAGGCCATTTTTGTGCCTGGCACCGCGCGAAGTGGGAAAGGGTGGTTTTGAGGCTGAAGGCAGCAGGAAGGCCCGCAGCCCCCACATCTGTGTGGCTACGCAAGCGGTTCCCAAAGAGCTTTAGAACAAGGCATGATTTTCCCTGCTGGCTCTTTGGGCGGGAGACCCATCTCCAGCCGTATGGCCATTTTTGTGCCTGGCGTGGCGCCAAGTGGGAAAGGGTGGTTTTGAGGCTGAAGACAGCAGGAAAGCCCGCAGCCCCCAGGTCTGTGGGTCTACGCAAGCGGTGCCCAAAGAGCTTTAGAACAAGGCATAGTTTTACCTGCTGCCTCCTTGGGCGGGGGACCCATCTCCAGCCATAGGCCATTTTTGTGCCTGGCGCGGCGCCAAGTGGGAAAGGGTGGTGTCGAGGCTGAAGGCAGCAGGAAGGCCTGCAGCCCCCAGGTCTGTGGGTCTACGCAAGCGGTTCCCAAAGAGCTTTAGAACAAGGCATAGTTTCCCCTGCTGGCTCTTTGGGCGGGAACCTATCTTCAGCCGTATGGCCATTTTTGTGCCTGGCCCGGCGCCAAGTGGGAAAGGGTGGTTTTCAGGCTGAAGGCAGCAGGAAAGCCCGCAGCCCCCAGGTCTGTGGGGCTACGCAAGCGGTTCCCAAAGAGCTTTAGAACAAGGCATAGTTTTCCCTGCTGGCTCCTTGGGCGGGGGAACCATCTCCAGCCATATGGCCATTTTTGTGCCTGGCGCGGCGCCCAGAGGGAAAGGGTGGTTTTGAGACTGAAGGCAGCAGGAAAGCCCGCAGCCCCCAGGTCTGTGGGTCTACGCAAGCGGTTCCCAAAGAGCTTTAGAACAAGGCACAGTTTTCCCTGCTGGCTCTTTGGGCGGGAACCTATCTCCAACCATATGGCCATTTTTGTGCCTGGCGCGGTGCCAAGTGGGAAAGGGTGGTGTCGAGGCTGAAGGCAGCAGGAAAGCCCGCAGCCCCCAGGTCTGTGGGACAATGCAAGCGGTTCCCAAAGAGCTTTAGAACAAGGCATAGTTTTCCCTGCTGGCTCTTTGGGCGGGGGACCCATCTCCAGCCGTATGGCCATTTTTGTGCCTGGCGCGGCGCCAAGTGCGAAAGGGTGGTTTTGAGGCTGAAGGCAGCACGAAAGCCCGCAGCCCCCAGGCCTGTGGGGCTACGCAAGCGGTGCCCAAAGAGCGTTAGAACAAGGCACAGTTTTCCCTGCTGGCTTTTTGGGCGGGGGACCCATCTCCAGCCGTATGGCCATTTTTGTGCCTGGCGCGGTGCCAAGTGGGAAAGGGTGGTTTTGAGGCTGAAGGCAGCAGGAAAGCCTGCAGCCCCCAGGTCTGTGGGACAACACAAGTGGTTCCCAAAGAGCTTTAGAACAAGGCATAGTTTTCCCTGATGGCTCCTTGGGCGGGGGACACATCTCCAGCCGTATGGCCATTTTTGTGCCTGGCGCGGCGCCAAGTGGGAAAGGGTTTTGTAGAGGCTGAAGGCAGCAGGAAGGCCTGCAGCCCCCAGGTCTCTGGGACAACGCAAGCGGTTCCCAAAGAGCTTTAGAACAAGGCATAGTTTTCCCTGCTGGCTTTTTGGGCGGGGGACCCATCTCCAGCCGTATGGCCATTTTTGTGCCTGGCGCGGTGCCAAGTGGGAAAGGGTGGTTTTGAGGCTGAAGGCAGCAGGAAAGCCTGCAGCCCCCAGATCTGTGGGACAACGCAAGTGGTTCCCAAAGAGCTTTAGAACAAGGCATAGTTTTCCCTGATGGCTCCTTGGGCGGGGGACCCATCTCCAGCCGTATGGCCATTTTTGTGCCTGGCGCGGCGCCAAGTGGGAAAGGGTGGTTTGGAGGCTGAAGGCAGCAGGAATGCCCGCAGCTCCCAGGTCTCTGGGACTACGCAAGCGGTTCCCAAAGAGCTTTAGAACAAGGCATAGTTTTCCCTGCCGGCTCCTTGGGCGGGGGACCCATCTCCAGCCGTATGGCCATTTTTGTGCCTGGCGCGGCGCCAAGTGGGAAAGGGTTTTGTCGAGGCTGAAGGCAGCAGGAAAGCCCGCAGCCCCCAGGTCTGTGGGTCTACGCAAGTGGTTCCCAAAGAACTTTAGAACAAGGCATAGTTTTCCCTGCTGGCTCTTTGGGCGGGAGACCCATCTCCAGCCGTATGGCCGTTTTTGTGCCTGGCGCGGCGCCAAGTGGGAAAGGGTGGTTTTGAGCCTAAAGGCAGCAGGAAGGCTCGCAGCCCCCAGGTCTGTGGGGCTACAAAAGCGATTCCCAAAGAGCTTTAGAACAAGGCATAGTTTTCCCTGCTGGCTCTTTGGGCGGGGGACCCATCTCCAGCCGTATGGCCATTTTTGTGCCTGGCGCGACGCCCTGAGGGAAAGGTTGGTTTTGAGGCTGAAGGCAGCAGGAAAGACCGCAGCCCCCAGGTCTGTGGGTCTACGCAAGCGGTTCCCAAAGAGCTTTAGAACAAGGCATAGTTTTCCCTGCTGGCTCTTTGGGCGGGAACCTATCTCCAGCCGTATGGCCATTTTTGTGCCTGGCGTGGCGCCAAGTGGGAAAGGGTGGTTTTGAGGCTGAAGGCAGCATGAAAGCCCGCAGCCCCCAGGTCTGTGGGTCTACGCAAGCGGTTCCCAAAGAGCTTTAGAACAAGGCATAATTTTCCCTGCTGGCTCCTTGGGCGGGGGACCCATCTCCAGCCATATGGCCATTTTTGTGCCTGGCGCGGCGCCCAGAGGGAAAGGGTGGTTTTGAGGCTGAAGGCAGCAGGAAAGCCCGTAGCCCCCAGGTCTGTGGGGCTACGCAAGCGGTTCCCAAAGAGCTTTAGAACAAGGCATAGTTTTCCCTGCTGGCTCTTTGGGCATGGGATCCATCTCTAGCCATAGGCCATTTTTGTGCCTGGCACCGCGCCAAGTGGGAAAGGGTGGTTTTGAGGCTGAAGGCAGCAGGAAGGCCCGCAGCCCCCACATCTGTGTGGCTACGCAAGCGGTTCCCAAAGAGCTTTAGAACAAGGCATGATTTTCCCTGCTGGCTCTTTGGGCGGGAACCTATCTCCAACCATATGGCCATTTTTGTGCCTGGCGCGGTGCCAAGTGGGAAAGGGTGGTGTCGAGGCTGAAGGCACCAGTAAAGCCCGCAGCCCCTAGGTCTGTGGGGCTACGCAAGTGCTTCCAAAAGACCTTTAGAACAAGGCATAGTTTTCCCTGCTGGCTCTTTGGGCGGGAGACCCATCTCCAGCCGTATGGCCATTTTTGTGCCTGGCGCGGCGCCAAGTACGAAAGGGTGGTTTTGAGGCTGAAGGCAGCACGAAAGCCCGCAGCCCCCAGGTCTGTGGGGCTACGCAAGCGGTTCCCAAAGAGCTTTAGAACAAGGCATAGTTTTCCCTGCTGGCTCTTTGGGCGGGAACCTATCTCCAACCATATGGCCATTTTTGTGCCTGGCGCGGCGCCAAGTGGGAAAGGGTTTTGTAGAGGCTGAAGGCAGCAGGAAGGCCTGCAGCCCCCAGGTCTCTGGGGCTACGCAAGCGGTTCCCAAAGAGCTTTAGAACAAGGCATAGTTTTCCCTGCTGGCTCTTTGGACGGGGGACCCATCTCCAGCCGTATGGCCATTTTTGTGACTGGCGCAGTGCCAAGTGGGAAAGGGTGGTTTTGAGGCTGAAGGCAGCAGGAAGGCCTGCAGCCCCCAGGTCTGTGGGGCTACGCAAGCGGTTCCCAAAGAGCTTTAGAACAAGGCATAGTTTTCCCTGCTGGCTCTTTGGGCATGGGACCCATCTCCAGCCATAGGCCTTTTTTGTGCCTGGCGCGGCGCCAAGTGGGAAAGGGTGGTTTTGAGGCTGAAGGCAGCAGGAAGGCCTGCAGCCCCCAGGTCTGTGGGGCTACGCAAGCGGTTCCCAAAGAGCTTTAGAACAAGGCATAGTTTTCCCTGCTGGTTCTTTGGGCGTGGGACCCATCTCCAGCCATAGGCCATTTTTGTGCCTGGCGCGGCGCCAAGTGGGAAAGGGTGGTTTGGAGGCTGAAGGCAGCAGGAAAGCCTACAGCCCCCAGGTCTCTGGGGCTACGCAAGTGGTTCCCAAAGAGCTTTAGAACAAGGCATAGTTTTCCCTGCTGGCTCTTTGGTCGTGGCACCCTTCTCCAGCCGTATGGCCATTTTTGTGCCTGGCGCGGCGCCAAGTGGGAAAGGGTGGTGTCGAGGCTGAAGGCAGCAGGAAAGCCTGCAGCCCCCAGGTCTGTGGGGCTACACAAGCGGTTCCCAAAGAGCTTTAGAACAAGGCATAGTTTTCCCTGCTGGCTCTTTGGGCGGGGGACCCATCTCCAGCCGTATGGCCATTATTGTGCCTGGCGCAGCGCCAAGTGGGAAAGGGTGGTTTTGAGACTGAAGGCAGCAGGAAAGCCCGCAGCCCCCAGGTCTGTGGGTCTACGCAAGCGGTGCCCAAAGAGCTTTAGAACAAGGCATAGTTTTCCCTGCTGGCTCTTTGGGCGGGAGACCCATCTCCAGCCGTATGGCCATTTTTGGGCCTGGCGCGGCGCCAAGTGGGAAAGGGTGGCTTTGAGGCTGAAGGCAGCAGGAAGGCCTGCAGCCCCCAGGTCTGTGGGGCTACGCAAGCGGTTCCCAAAGAGCTTTAGAACAAGGCATAGTTTTCCCTGCTGGCTCCTTGGGTGGGGGACCCATCTCCAGCCGTATGGCCATTTTTGTGCCTGGCGCGGCGCCAAGTGGGAAAGGGTTTTGTCGAGGCTGAAGGCAGCAGGAAAGCCCGCAGCCCCCAGGTCTGTGGGTCTACGCAAGTGGTTCCCAAAGAACTTTAGAACAAGGCATAGTTTTCCCTGCTGGCTCTTTGGGCGTGGCACCCATCTCCAGCCGTATGGCCATTTTTGTGCCTGGCGCGGCGCCCAGAGGGAAAGGGTGGTTTTGAGACTGAAGGCAGTAGGAAAGACCACAGCGCCCAGATCTGTGGGACAACGCAAGTGGTTCCCAAAGAGCTTTAGAACAAGGCATAGTTTTCCCTGCTGGCTCCTTGGGTGGGGGACCCATCTCCAGCCGTATGGCCATTTTTGTGCCTGGCGCGGCGCCAAGTGGGAAAGGGTTTAGTCGAGGCTGAAGGCAGCAGGAAAGCCCGCAGCCCCCAGGTCTGTGGGGCTACGCAAGTGGTTCCCAAAGAACTTTAGAACAAGGCATAGTTTTCCCTTCTGGCTCTTTGGGCGGGAGACCCATCTCCAGCCGTATGGCCATTTTTGGGCCTGGCGCGGCGCCAAGTGGGAAAGGGTGGTTTTGAGGCTGAAGGCAGCAGGAAAGCCTGCAGCCCCCAGATCTGTGGGACAACGCAAGTGGTTCCCAAAGAGCTTTAGAACAAGGCACAGTTTTCCCTGCTGGCTCTTTGGGCGGGAACCTATCTCCAACCATATGGCCATTTTTGTGCCTGGCGCGGTGCCAAGTGGGAAAGGGTGGTGTCGAGGCTGAAGGCACCAGTAAAGCCCGCAGCCCCTAGGTCTGTGGGGCTACGCAAGTGCTTCCAAAAGACCTTTAGAACAAGGCATAGTTTTCCCTGCTGGCTCTTTGGGCGGGGGACCCATCTCCAGCCGTATGGCCATTTTTGTGCCTGGCGCGGCGCCAAGTATGAAAGGGTGGTTTTGAGTCTGAAGGCAGCAGGAAGGCCTGCAGCCCCCAGGTCTGTGGGGCTACGCAAGCGGTTCCCAAAGAGCTTTAGAACAAGGCATAGTTTTCCCTGCTGGCTCCTTGGGCGGGGGACCCATCTCCAGCCGTATGGCCATTTTTGTGCCTGGCGCGGCGCCAAGTGGGAAAGGGTTTAGTCGAGGCTGAAGGCAGCAGGAAAGCCCGCAGCCCCCAGGTCTGTGGGGCTACGCAAGTGGTTCCCAAAGAACTTTAGAACAAGGCATAGTTTTCCCTTCTGGCTCTTTGGGCGGGAGACCCATCTCCAGCCGTATGGCCATTTTTGGGCCTGGCGCGGCGCCAAGTGGGAAAGGGTGGTTTTGAGGCTGAAGGCAGCAGGAAAGCCTGCAGCCCCCAGATCTGTGGGACAACGCAAGTGGTTCCCAAAGAGCTTTAGAACAAGGCACAGTTTTCCCTGCTGGCTCTTTGGGCGGGAACCTATCTCCAACCATATGGCCATTTTTGTGCCTGGCGCGGTGCCAAGTGGGAAAGGGTGGTGTCGAGGCTGAAGGCACCAGTAAAGCCCGCAGCCCCCAGGTCTGTGGGGCTACGCAAGTGCTTCCAAAAGACCTTTAGAACAAGGCATAGTTTTCCCTGCTGGCTCTTTGGGCGGGGGACCCATCTCCAGCCGTATGGCCATTTTTGTGCCTGGCGCGGCGCCAAGTATGAAAGGGTGGTTTTGAGTCTGAAGGCAGCACGAAAGCCCGCAGCCCCCAGGCCTGTGGGTCTACGCAAGCGGTTCCCAAAGAGCTTTAGAACAAGGCATAGTTTTCCCTGCTGGCTCTTTGGGCGGGGGACCCATCTCCAGCCGTATGGCCATTTTTGTGCCTGGCGCGGCGCCAAGTGGGAAAGGGTGGTGTCGAGGCTGAAGGCAGCAGGAAAGCCTACAGCCCCCAGGTCTGTGGGGCTACGCAAGTGGTTCCCAAAGAACTTTAGAACAAGGCATAGTTTTCCCTGCTGGCTCTTTGGTCGTGGCACCCGTCTCCAGCCGTATGGCCATTTTTGTGCCTGGCACGGCGCCAAGTGGGAAAGGGTGGTTTGGAGGCTGAAGGCAGCAGGAATGCCCGCAGCTCCCAGGTCTGTGGGACTACGCAAGCGGTTTCCAAAGAGCTTTAGAACAAGGCATAGTTTTCCCTGCTGGCTCCTTGGGCAGGGGACCCATCTCCAGCCGTATGGCCATTTTTGTGCCTGGCGCGGCGCCAAGTGGGAAAGGGTTTTGTCGAGGCTGAAGGCAGCAGGAAAGCCCGCAGCCCCCAGGACTGTGGGTCTACGCAAGCGGTTCCCAAAGAGCTTTAGAACAAGGCATAGTTTTCCCTGCTGCCTCCTTGGGCGGGGGACCCATCTCCAGCCATAGGCCATTTTTGTGCCTGGCGCGGCGCCAAGTGGGAAAGGGTGGCTTTGAGGCTGAAGGCAGCAGGAAGGCCCGCAGTCCCCAGGTCTGTGGGGCTACGCAAGCGATTCCCAAAGAGCTTTAGAACAAGGCATAGTTTTCCCTGCTGGCTCTTTGGGCGGGGGACCCATCTCCAGCCGTATGGCCATTTTTGTGCCTGGCGCGGCGCCCAGAGGGAAAGGGTGGTTTTGAGGCTGAAGGCAGCAGGAAAGACCGCAGCCCCCAGGTCTGTGGGTCTACGCAAGCGGTTCCCAAAGAGCTTTAGAACAAGGCATAGTTTTCCCTGCTGGCTCTTTGGGCGGGGGACCCATCTCCAGCCGTATGGCCATTATTGTGCCTGGCGCAGCGCCAAGTGGGAAAGGGTGGTTTTGAGACTGAAGGCAGCAGGAAAGCCCGCAGCCCCCAGGTCTGTGGGTCTACGCAAGCGGTGCCAAAAGAGCTTTAGAACAAGGCATAGTTTTGCCTGCTGGCTCTTTGGGCATGGGACCCACCTCCAGCCGTATGGCCATTTTTGGGCCTGGCGCGGCGCCAAGTGGGAAAGGGTGGCTTTGAGGCTGAAGGCAGCAGGAAGGCCTGCAGCCCCCAGGTCTGTGGGGCTACGCAAGCGGTTCCCAAAGAGCTTTAGAACAAGGCATAGTTTTCCCTGCTGGCTCCTTGGGCGGGGGACCCATCTCCAGCCGTATGGCCATTTTTGTGCCTGGCGCGGCGCCAAGTGGGAAAGGGTTTAGTCGAGGCTGAAGGCAGCAGGAAAGCCCGCAGCCCCCAGGTCTGTGGGGCTACGCAAGTGGTTCCCAAAGAACTTTAGAACAAGGCATAGTTTTCCCTTCTGGCTCTTTGGGCGGGAGACCCATCTCCAGCCGTATGGCCATTTTTGGGCCTGGCGCGGCGCCAAGTGGGAAAGGGTGGTTTTGAGGCTGAAGGCAGCAGGAAAGCCTGCAGCCCCCAGATCTGTGGGACAACGCAAGTGGTTCCCAAAGAGCTTTAGAACAAGGCATAGTTTTCCCTGATGGCTCCTTGGGCGGGGGACCCATCTCCAGCCGTATGGCCATTTTTGTGCCTGGCGCGGCGCCAAGTGGGAAAGGGTGGTTTGGAGGCTGAAGGCAGCAGGAATGCCCGCAGCTCCCAGGTCTCTGGGACAACGCAAGCGGTTCCCAAAGAGCTTTAGAACAAGGCATAGTTTTCCCTGCCGGCTCCTTGGGCGGGGGACCCATCTCCAGCCGTATGGCCATTTTTGTGCCTGGCGCGGCGCCAAGTGGGAAAGGGTTTTGTAGAGGCTGAAGGCAGCAGGAAGGCCTGCAGCCCCCAGGTCTCTGGGGCTACGCAAGCGGTTCCCAAAGAGCTTTAGAACAAGGCATAGTTTTCCCTGCTGGCTCTTTGGACGGGGGACCCATCTCCAGCCGTATGGCCATTTTTGTGACTGGCGCAGTGCCAAGTGGGAAAGGGTGGTTTTGAGGCTGAAGGCAGCAGGAAGGCCTGCAGCCCCCAGGTCTGTGGGGCTACGCAAGCGGTTCCCAAAGAGCTTTAGAACAAGGCATAGTTTTCCCTGCTGGCTCTTTGGGCATGGGACCCATCTCCAGCCATAGGCCTTTTTTGTGCCAGGCGCGGCGCCAAGTGGGAAAGGGTGGTTTTGAGGCTGAAGGCAGCAGGAAGGCCTGCAGCCCCCAGGTCTGTGGGGCTACGCAAGCGGTTCCCAAAGAGCTTTAGAACAAGGCATAGTTTTCCCTGCTGGTTCTTTGGGCGTGGGACCCATCTCCAGCCATAGGCCATTTTTGTGCCTGGCGCGGCGCCAAGTGGGAAAGGGTGGTTTTGAGGCTGAAGGCAGCAGGAAAGCCTACAGCCCCCAGGTCTCTGGGGCTACGCAAGTGGTTCCCAAAGAGCTTTAGAACAAGGCATAGTTTTCCCTGCTGGCTCTTTGGTCGTGGCACCCGTCTCCAGCCGTATGGCCATTTTTGTGCCTGGCGCGGCGCCAAGTGGGAAAGCGTGGTTTTGAGACTGAAGGCAGCAGGAAAGCCTGCAGCCCCCAGGTCTGTGGGGGCTACGCAAGCGGTTCCCAAAGAGCTTTAGAACAAGGCATAGTTTTCCCTGCTGGCTCTTTGGGCGGGGGACCCATCTCCAGCCGTATGGCCATTATTGTGCCTGGCGCAGCGCCAAGTGGGAAAGGGTGGTTTTGAGACTGAAGGCAGCAGGAAAGCCCGCAGCCCCCAGGTCTGTGGGTCTACGCAAGCAGTGCCCAAAGAGCTTTAGAACAAGGCATAGTTTTCCCTGCTGGCTCTTTGGGCGGGAGACCCATCTCCAGCCGTATGGCCATTTTTGGGCCTGGCGCGGCGCCAAGTGGGAAAGGGTGGCTTTGAGCTGAAGAGGCAGCAGGAAGGCCTGCAGCCCCCAGGTCTGTGGGGCTACGCAAGCGGTTCCCAAAGAGCTTTAGAACAAGGCACAGTTTTCCCTGCTGGCTCTTTGGGCGGGAACCTATCTCCAACCATATGGCCATTTTTGTGCCTGGCGCGGTGCCAAGTGGGAAAGGGTGGTGTCGAGGCTGAAGGCACCAGTAAAGCCCGCAGCCCCTAGGTCTGTGGGGCTACGCAAGTGCTTCCAAAAGACCTTTAGAACAAGGCATAGTTTTCCCTGCTGGCTCTTTGGGCGGGGGACCCATCTCCAGCCGTATGGCCATTTTTGTGCCTGGCGCGGCGCCAAGTATGAAAGGGTGGTTTTGAGTCTGAAGGCAGCACGAAAGCCCGCAGCCCCCAGGCCTGTGGGTCTACGCAAGCGGTTCCCAAAGAGCTTTAGAACAAGGCATAGTTTTCCCTGCTGGCTCTTTGGGCGGGGGACCCATCTCCAGCCGTATGGCCATTTTTGTGCCTGGCGCGGCGCCAAGTGGGAAAGGGTGGTGTCGAGGCTGAAGGCAGCAGGAAAGCCTACAGCCCCCAGGTCTGTGGGGCTACGCAAGTGGTTCCCAAAGAACTTTAGAACAAGGCATAGTTTTCCCTGCTGGCTCTTTGGTCGTGGCACCCGTCTCCAGCCGTATGGCCATTTTTGTGCCTGGCACGGCGCCAAGTGGGAAAGGGTGGTTTGGAGGCTGAAGGCAGCAGGAATGCCCGCAGCTCCCAGGTCTCTGGGACTACGCAAGCGGTTCCCAAAGAGCTTTAGAACAAGGCATAGTTTTCCCTGCTGGCTCCTTGGGCGGGGGACCCATCTCCAGCCGTATGGCCATTTTTGTGCCTGGCGCGGCGCCAAGTGGGAAAGGGTTTTGTCGAGGCTGAAGGCAGCAGGAAAGCCCGCAGCCCCCAGGACTGTGGGTCTACGCAAGCGGTTCCCAAAGAGCTTTAGAACAAGGCATAGTTTTCCCTGCTGCCTCCTTGGGCGGGGGACCCATCTCCAGCCGTATGGCCATTTTTGTGCCTGGCGCGGCGCCCAGAGGGAAAGGGTGGTTTTGAGGCTGAAGGCAGCAGGAAAGACCGCAGCCCCCAGGTCTGTGGGTCTACGCAAGCGGTTCCCAAAGAGCTTTAGAACAAGGCATAGTTTTCCCTGCTGGCTCTTTGGGCGGGGGACCCATCTCCAGCCGTATGGCCATTATTGTGCCTGGCGCAGCGCCAAGTGGGAAAGGGTGGTTTTGAGACTGAAGGCAGCAGGAAAGCCTACAGCCCCCAGGTCTGTGGGTCTACGCAAGCGGTGCCCAAAGAGCTTTAGAACAAGGCATAGTTTTGCCTGCTGGCTCTTTGGGCATGGGACCCACCTCCAGCCGTATGGCCATTTTTGGGCCTGGCGCGGCGCCAAGTGGGAAAGCGTGGTTTTGAGACTGAAGGCAGCAGGAAAGCCTGCAGCCCCCAGGTCTGTGGGGCTACGCAAGCGGTTCCCAAAGAGCTTTAGAACAAGGCATAGTTTTCCCTGCTGGCTCTTTGGGCGGGGGACCCATCTCCAGCCGTATGGCCATTATTGTGCCTGGCGCGGCGCCAAGTGGGAAAGGGTGGTTTTGAGACTGAAGGCAGCAGGAAAGCCCGCAGCCCCCAGGTCTGTGGGTCTACGCAAGCGGTGCCCAAAGAGCTTTAGAACAAGGCATAGTTTTCCCTGCTGGCTCTTTGGGCGGGAGACCCATCTCCAGCCGTATGGCCATTTTTGGGCCTGGCGCGGCGCCAAGTGGGAAAGGGTGGCTTTGAGGCTGAAGGCAGCAGGAAGGCCTGCAGCCCCCAGGTCTGTGGGGCTACGCAAGCGGTTCCCAAAGAGCTTTAGAACAAGGCATAGTTTTCCCTGCTGGCTCCTTGGGCGGGGGACCCATCTCCAGCCGTATGGCCATTTTTGTGCCTGGCGCGGCGCCAAGTGGGAAAGGGTTTTGTCGAGGCTGAAGGCAGCAGGAAAGCCCGCAGCCCCCAGGTCTGTGGGTCTACGCAAGTGGTTCCCAAAGAACTTTAGAACAAGGCATAGTTTTCCCTGCTGGCTCTTTGGGCATGGGACCCATCTCCAGCCGTATGGCCATTTTTGTGCCTGGCGCGGCGCCCAGAGGGAAAGGGTGGTTTTGAGACTGAAGGCAGCAGGAAAGACCACAGCGCCCAGGTCTGTGGGGCTACGCAAGCAGTTCCCAAAGAGCTTTAGAACAAGGCACAGTTTTCCCTGCTGGCTCTTTGGGCGGGAACCTATCTCCAACCATATGGCCATTTTTGTGCCTGGCGCGGTGCCAAGTGGGAAAGGGTGGTGTCGAGGCTGAAGGCAGCAGTAAAGCCCGCAGCCCCTAGGTCTGTGGGGCTACGCAAGTGCTTCCAAAAGACCTTTAGAACAAGGCATAGTTTTCCCTGCTGGCTCTTTGGGCGGGGGACCCATCTCCAGCCGTATGGCCATTTTTGTGCCTGGCGCGGCGCCAAGTATGAAAGGGTGGTTTTGAGTCTGAAGGCAGCACGAAAGCCCGCAGCCCCCAGGCCTGTGGGTCTACGCAAGCGGTTCCCAAAGAGCTTTAGAACAAGGCATAGTTTTCCCTGCTGGCTCTTTGGGCGGGGGACCCATCTCCAGCCGTATGGCCATTTTTGTGCCTGGCGCGGCGCCAAGTGGGAAAGGGTGGTGTCGAGGCTGAAGGCAGCAGGAAAGCCTACAGCCCCCAGGTCTGTGGGGCTACGCAAGTGGTTCCCAAAGAACTTTAGAACAAGGCATAGTTTTCCCTGCTGGCTCTTTGGTCGTGGCACCCGTCTCCAGCCGTATGGCCATTTTTGTGCCTGGCACGGCGCCAAGTGGGAAAGGGTGGTTTGGAGGCTGAAGGCAGCAGGAATGCCCGCAGCTCCCAGGTCTGTGGGACTACGCAAGCGGTTCCCAAAGAGCTTTAGAACAAGGCATAGTTTTCCCTGCTGGCTCCTTGGGCGGGGGACCCATCTCCAGCCGTATGGCCATTTTTGTGCCTGGCGCGGCGCCAAGTGGGAAAGGGTTTTGTCGAGGCTGAAGGCAGCAGGAAAGCCCGCAGCTCCCAGGACTGTGGGTCTACGCAAGCGGTTCCCAAAGAGCTTTAGAACAAGGCATAGTTTTCCCTGCTGCCTCCTTGGGCGGGGGACCCATCTCCAGCCATAGGCCATTTTTGTGCCTGGCGCGGCGCCAAGTGGGAAAGGGTGGCTTTGAGGCTGAAGGCAGCAGGAAGGCCCGCAGTCCCCAGGTCTGTGGGGCTACGCAAGCGATTCCCAAAGAGCTTTAGAACAAGGCATAGTTTTCCCTGCTGGCTCTTTGGGCGGGGGACCCATCTCCAGCCGTATGGCCATTTTTGTGCCTGGCGCGGCGCCCAGAGGGAAAGGGTGGTTTTGAGGCTGAAGGCAGCAGGAAAGACCGCAGCCCCCAGGTCTGTGGGTCTACGCAAGCGGTTCCCAAAGAGCTTTAGAACAAGGCATAGTTTTCCCTGCTGGCTCTTTGGGCGGGGGACCCATCTCCAGCCGTATGGCCATTATTGTGCCTGGCGCAGCGCCAAGTGGGAAAGGGTGGTTTTGAGACTGAAGGCAGCAGGAAAGCCCGCAGCCCCCAGGTCTGTGGGTCTACGCAAGCGGTGCCCAAAGAGCTTTAGAACAAGGCATAGTTTTGCCTGCTGGCTCTTTGGGCATGGGACCCACCTCCAGCCGTATGGCCATTTTTGGGCCTGGCGCGGCGCCAAGTGGGAAAGGGTGGCTTTGAGGCTGAAGGCAGCAGGAAGGCCTGCAGCCCCCAGGTCTGTGGGGCTACGCAAGCGGTTCCCAAAGAGCTTTAGAACAAGGCATAGTTTTCCCTGCTGGCTCCTTGGGCGGGAGACCCATCTCCAGCCGTATGGCCATTTTTGTGCCTGGCGCGGCGCCAAGTGGGAAAGGGTGGTTTTGAGGCTGAAGGCAGCAGGAAAGCCTGCAGCCCCCAGGTCTGTGGGGCTACGCAAGTGGTTCCCAAAGAACTTTAGCACAAGGCATAGTTTTCCCTGATGGCTCCTTGGGCGGGGGACCCATCTCCAGCCGTATGGCCATTTTTGTGCCTGGCGCGGCGCCAAGTGGGAAAGGGTGGTTTGGAGGCTGAAGGCAGCAGGAATGCCCGCAGCTCCCAGGTCTCTGGGACTACGCAAGCGGTTCCCAAAGAGCTTTAGAACAAGGCATAGTTTTCCCTGCCGGCTCCTTGGGCGGGGGACCCATCTCCAGCCGTATGGCCATTTTTGTGCCTGGCGCGGCGCCAAGTGGGAAAGGGTTTTGTCGAGGCTGAAGGCAGCAGGAAAGCCCGCAGCCCCCAGGTCTGTGGGTCTACGCAAGTGGTTCCCAAAGAACTTTAGAACAAGGCATAGTTTTCCCTGCTGGCTCTTTGGGCGGGAGACCCATCTCCAGCCGTATGGCCGTTTTTGTGCCTGGCGCGGCGCCAAGTGGGAAAGGGTGGTTTTGAGCCTAAAGACAGCAGGAAGGCTCGCAGCCCCCAGGTCTGTGGGGCTACAAAAGCGATTGCCAAAGAGCTTTAGAACAAGGCATAGTTTTCCCTGCTGGCTCTTTGGGCGGGGGACCCATCTCCAGCCGTATGGCCATTTTTGTGCCTGGCGCGACGCCCTGAGGGAAAGGTTGGTTTTGAGGCTGAAGGCAGCAGGAAAGACCGCAGCCCCCAGGTCTGTGGGGCTACGCAAGCGGTTCCCAAAGAGCTTTAGAACAAGGCATAGTTTTCCCTGCTGGCTCTTTGGGCGGGAACCTATCTCCAGCCGTATGGCCATTTTTGTGCCTGGCGTGGCGCCAAGTGGGAAAGGGTGGTTTTGAGGCTGAAGGCAGCATGAAAGCCCGCAGCCCCCAGGTCTGTGGGGCTACGCAAGCGGTTCCCAAAGAGCTTTAGAACAAGGCATAATTTTCCCTGCTGGCTCCTTGGGCGGGGGACCCATCTCCAGCCCTATGGCCATTTTTGTGCCTGGCGCGGCGCCCAGAGGGAAAGGGTGGTTTTGAGACTGAAGGCAGCAGGAAAGCCCGTAGCCCCCAGGTCTGTGGGGCTACGCAAGCGGTTCCCAAAGAGCTTTAGAACAAGGCATAGTTTTCCCTGCTGGCTCTTTGGGCATGGGACCCATCTCTAGCCATAGGCCATTTTTGTGCCTGGCACCGCGCCAAGTGGGAAAGGGTGGTTTTGAGGCTGAAGGCAGCAGGAAGGCCCGCAGCCCCCACATCTGTGTGGCTACGCAAGCGGTTCCCAAAGAGCTTTAGAACAAGGCATAGTTTTCCCTGCTGGCTCTTTGGGCGGGGGACCCATCTCCAGCCATATGGCCATTTTTGTGCCTGGCGCGGCGCCAAGTGGGAAAGGGTTTTGTAGAGGCTGAAGGCAGCAGGAAGGCCTGCAGCCCCCAGGTCTCTGGGGCTACGCAAGCGGTTCCCAAAGAGCTTTAGAACAAGGCATAGTTTTCCCTGCTGGCTCTTTGGACGGGGGACCCATCTCCAGCCGTATGGCCATTTTTGTGACTGGCGCAGTGCCAAGTGGGAAAGGGTGGTTTTGAGGCTGAAGGCAGCAGGAAGGCCTGCAGCCCCCAGGTCTGTGGGGCTACGCAAGCGGTTCCCAAAGAGCTTTAGAACAAGGCATAGTTTTCCCTGCTGGCTCTTTGGGCATGGGACCCATCTCCAGCCATAGGCCTTTTTTGTGCCAGGCGCGGCGCCAAGTGGGAAAGGGTGGTTTTGAGGCTGAAGGCAGCAGGAAGGCCTGCAGCCCCCAGGTCTGTGGGGCTACGCAAGTGGTTCCCAAAGAGCTTTAGAACAAGGCATAGTTTTCCCTGCTGGTTCTTTGGGCGTGGGACCCATCTCCAGCCATAGGCCATTTTTGTGCCTGGCGCGGCGCCAAGTGGGAAAGGGTGGTTTTGAGGCTGAAGGCAGCAGGAAAGCCTACAGCCCCCAGGTCTCTGGGGCTACGCAAGTGGTTCCCAAAGAGCTTTAGAACAAGGCATAGTTTTCCCTGCTGGCTCTTTGGTCGTGGCACCCGTCTCCAGCCCTATGGCCATATTTGTGCCTGGCGCGGCGCCAAGTGGGAAAGCGTGGTTTTGAGACTGAAGGCAGCAGGAAAGCCTGCAGCCCCCAGGTCTGTGGGGCTACGCAAGCGGTTCCCAAAGAGCTTTAGAACAAGGCATAGTTTTCCCTGCTGGCTCTTTGGGCGGGGGACCCATCTCCAGCCGTATGGCCATTATTGTGCCTGGCGCAGCGCCAAGTGGGAAAGGGTGGTTTTGAGACTGAAGGCAGCAGGAAAGCCCGCAGCCCCCAGGTCTGTGGGTCTACGCAAGCGGTGCCCAAAGAGCTTTAGAACAAGGCATAGTTTTCCCTGCTGGCTCTTTGGGCGGGAGACCCATCTCCAGCCGTATGGCCATTTTTGGGCCTGGCGCGGCGCCAAGTGGGAAAGGGTGGCTTTGAGGCTGAAGGCAGCAGGAAGGCCTGCAGCCCCCAGGTCTGTGGGGCTACGCAAGCGGTTCCCAAAGAGCTTTAGAACAAGGCATAGTTTTCCCTGCTGGCTCCTTGGGTGGGGGACCCATCTCCAGCCGTATGGCCATTTTTGTGCCTGGCGCGGCGCCAAGTGGGAAAGGGTTTTGTCGAGGCTGAAGGCAGCAGGAAAGCCCGCAGCCCCCAGGTCTGTGGGTCTACGCAAGTGGTTCCCAAAGAACTTTAGAACAAGGCATAGTTTTCCCTGCTGGCTCTTTGGGCATGGGACCCATCTCCAGCCGTATGGCCATTTTTGTGCCTGGCGCGGCGCCCAGAGGGAAAGGGTGGTTTTGAGACTGAAGGCAGCAGGAAAGACCACAGCCCCCAGGTCTCTGGGGCTACGCAAGCGGTTCCCAAAGAGCTTTAGAACAAGGCATAGTTTTCCCTGCTGGCTCTTTGGACGGGGGACCCATCTCCAGCCGTATGGCCATTTTTGTGACTGGCGCAGTGCCAAGTGGGAAAGGGTGGTTTTGAGGCTGAAGGCAGCAGGAAGGCCTGCAGCCCCCAGGTCTGTGGGGCTACGCAAGCGGTTCCCAAAGAGCTTTAGAACAAGGCATAGTTTTCCCTGCTGGCTCTTTGGGCGTGGGACCCATCTCCAGCCATAGGCCTTTTTTGTGCCAGGCGCGGCGCCAAGTGGGAAAGGGTGGTTTTGAGGCTGAAGGCAGCAGGAAGGCCTGCAGCCCCCAGGTCTGTGGGGCTACGCAAGTGGTTCCCAAAGAGCTTTAGAACAAGGCATAGTTTTCCCTGCTGGTTCTTTGGGCGTGGGACCCATCTCCAGCCATAGGCCATTTTTGTGCCTGGCGCGGCGCCAAGTGGGAAAGGGTGGTTTTGAGGCTGAAGGCAGCAGGAAAGCCTACAGCCCCCAGGTCTCTGGGGCTACGCAAGTGGTTCCCAAAGAGCTTTAGAACAAGGCATAGTTTTCCCTGCTGGCTCTTTGGTCGTGGCACCCATCTCCAGCCGTATGGCCATTTTTGTGCCTGGCGCGGCGCCAAGTGGGAAAGCGTGGTTTTGAGACTGAAGGCAGCAGGAAAGCCTGCAGCCCCCAGGTCTGTGGGGCTACGCAAGCGGTTCCCAAAGAGCTTTAGAACAAGGCATAGTTTTCCCTGCTGGCTCTTTGGGCGGGGGACCCATCTCCAGCCGTATGCCCATTATTGTGCCTGGCGCAGCGCCAAGTGGGAAAGGGTGGTTTTGAGACTGAAGGCAGCAGGAAAGCCCGCAGCCCCCAGGTCTGTGGATCTACGCAAGCGGTGCCCAAAGAGCTTTAGAACAAGGCATAGTTTTCCCTGCTGGCTCTTTGGGCGGGAGACCCATCTCCAGCCGTATGGCCATTTTTGGGCCTGGCGCGGCGCCAAGTGGGAAAGGGTGGCTTTGAGGCTGAAGGCAGCAGGAAGGCCTGCAGCCCCCAGGTCTGTGGGGCTACGCAAGCGGTTCCCAAAGAGCTTTAGAACAAGGCATAGTTTTCCCTGCTGGCTCCTTGGGTGGGGGACCCATCTCCAGCCGTATGGCCATTTTTGTGCCTGGCGCGGCGCCAAGTGGGAAAGGGTTTTGTCGAGGCTGAAGGCAGCAGGAAAGCCCGCAGCCCCCAGGTCTGTGGGTCTACGCAAGTGGTTCCCAAAGAACTTTAGAACAAGGCATAGTTTTCCCTGCTGGCTCTTTGGGCATGGGACCCATCTCCAGCCGTATGGCCATTTTTGTGCCTGGCGCGGCGCCCAGAGGGAAAGGGTGGTTTTGAGACTGAAGGCAGCAGGAAAGACCACAGCGCCCAGGTCTGTGGGGCTACGCAAGCGGTTCCCAAAGAGCTTTAGAACAAGGCACAGTTTTCCCTGCTGGCTCTTTGGGCGGGAACCTATCTCCAACCATATGGCCATTTTTGTGCCTGGCGCGGTGCCAAGTGGGAAAGGGTGGTGTCGAGGCTGAAGGCACCAGTAAAGCCCGCAGCCCCTAGGTCTGTGGGGCTACGCAAGTGCTTCCAAAAGACCTTTAGAACAAGGCATAGTTTTCCCTGCTGGCTCTTTGGGCGGGGGACCCATCTCCAGCCGTATGGCCATTTTTGGGCCTGGCGCGGCGCCATGTGGGAAAGGGTGGTGTCGAGGCTGAAGGCAGCACGAAAGCCCGCAGCCCCCAGGCCTGTGGGTCTACGCAAGCGGTTCCCAAAGAGCTTTAGAACAAGGCATAGTTTTCCCTGCTGGCTCTTTGGGCGGGGGACCCATCTCCAGCCGTATGGCCATTTTTGTGCCTGGCGCGGCGCCATGTGGGAAAGGGTGGTGTCGAGGCTGAAGGCAGCAGGAAAGCCTACAGCCCCCAGGTCTGTGGGGCTACGCAAGTGGTTCCCAAAGAACTTTAGAACAAGGCATAGTTTTCCCTGCTGGCTCTTTGGTCGTGGCACCCGTCTCCAGCCGTATGGCCATTTTTGTGCCTGGCACGGCGCCAAGTGGGAAAGGGTGGTTTGGAGGCTGAAGGCAGCAGGAATGCCCGCAGCTCCCAGGTCTGTGGGACTACGCAAGCGGTTCCCAAAGAGCTTTAGAACAAGGCATAGTTTTCCCTGCTGGCTCCTTGGGCGGGGGACCCATCTCCAGCCGTATGGCCATTTTTGTGCCTGGCGCGGCACCAAGTGGGAAAGGGTTTTGTCGAGGCTGAAGGCAGCAGGAAAGCCCGCAGCCCCCAGGACTGTGGGTCTACGCAAGCGGTTCCCAAAGAGCTTTAGAACAAGGAATAGTTTTCCCTGCTGCCTCCTTGGGCGGGGGACCCATCTCCAGCCATAGGCCATTTTTGTGCCTGGCGCGGCGCCAAGTGGGAAAGGGTGGCTTTGAGGCTGAAGGCAGCAGGAAGGCCCGCAGTCCCCAGGTCTGTGGGGCTACGCAAGCGATTCCCAAAGAGCTTTAGAACAAGGCATAGTTTTCCCTGCTGGCTCCTTGGGCGGGGGACCCATCTCCAGCCGTATGGCCATTTTTGTGCCTGGCGCGGCACCAAGTGGGAAAGGGTTTTGTCGAGGCTGAAGGCAGCAGGAAAGCCCGCAGCCCCCAGGACTGTGGGTCTACGCAAGCGGTTCCCAAAGAGCTTTAGAACAAGGCATAGTTTTCCCTGCTGCCTCCTTGGGCGGGGGACCCATCTCCAGCCATAGGCCATTTTTGTGCCTGGCGCGGCGCCAAGTGGGAAAGGGTGGCTTTGAGGCTGAAGGCAGCAGGAAGGCCCGCAGTCCCCAGGTCTGTGGGGCTACGCAAGCGATTCCCAAAGAGCTTTAGAACAAGGCATAGTTTTCCCTGCTGGCTCTTTGGGCGGGGGACCCATCTCCAGCCGTATGGCCATTTTTGTGCCTGGCGCGGCGCCCAGAGGGAAAGGGTGGTTTTGAGGCTGAAGGCAGCAGGAAAGACCGCAGCCCCCAGGTCTGTGGGTCTACGCAAGCGGTTCCCAAAGAGCTTTAGAACAAGGCATAGTTTTCCCTGCTGGCTCTTTGGGCGGGGGACCCATCTCCAGCCGTATGGCCATTATTGTGCCTGGCGCAGCGCCAAGTGGGAAAGGGTGGTTTTGAGACTGAAGGCAGCAGGAAAGCCCGCAGCCCCCAGGTCTGTGGGTCTACGCAAGCGGTGCCCAAAGAGGTTTAGAACAAGGCATAGTTTTGCCTGCTGGCTCTTTGGGCTTGGGACCCATCTCCAGCCGTATGGCCATTTTTGTGCCTGGCGCGGCGCCCAGAGGGAAAGGGTGGTTTTGAGACTGAAGGCAGCAGGAAAGACCACAGCCCCCAGGTCTCTGGGGCTACGCAAGCGGTTCCCAAAGAGCTTTAGAACAAGGCATAGTTTTCCCTGCTGGCTCTTTGGACGGGGGACCCATCTCCAGCCGTATGGCCATTTTTGTGACTGGCGCAGTGCCAAGTGGGAAAGGGTGGTTTTGAGGCTGAA